>NW_026926767.1:0-28502 GCF_032062105.1 Saccostrea cuccullata | reverse complement strand
AGGAAAATCAGAGGTGGGATCAGGTGCCAAGGAGGAGTGAGCATCCACTGCCGACAGGTCAAACCGGCCTTGTGTTCCTTGACATAATCACGTAATAACGGACATTCGGATTGTTAATGATAGCCGAACATTAAGCATTTGACTTAATGATTGATTGTATTTGCTGACAACGTCATTATATCAACCACATAACTTGTAAAATAATTGGTTTAAATGGTTGTGAGTTGAAATCTTAATTTTATCAACTTGTTTGTCATTTACATGTATCTTATCTTGTTTTCGAAATTGTTGGTATATGGAGCATGGTCTTGCTCAACGAATCAATTGAATTTAATCCCAGGTTCAGGTGATAAGAGTATATTTCCACTAAAGCAAGGAAAGTTGACAATTGAAAAGTTAGTCATCACGTTTATTATAAAGATAGATTTGTTGTTAGGTTACTATTTACGTATTTTTTCGAAGAAAAATGTACAAATATTTATCTCATACGTGTAGATGATACAGCCCATTGGATAAGCCTATGCTTTATCCACGGGTAGATGCTTTATCAATAGCACTTCCGGTTTTGACACAATCCCTCGCTTCAAGATTTTATTTTATTGAAACTTTTATTTGTGAAAATCATTGCCTATATAAAATGAATAAGGAGCAATAATATCGTTAAAAGCAAGAAAAAGACTAGTATATGTCAAAGAAGTGTCTCGCAAATATATACACCATTTCCAACTCAGTGGATAAAGCAAATATCAAATCACACAGCATAGATATCCTCTATGAAGCAAACGTGTTAGACTATGTGATATCTTCTATTTCAGGCTCACAGGGATATACTGCATAATTTTTGAAGAAGCCTTTGCAAACTATCTTTACACTATCCTTATACATTGCACAAAATGTTATGATTAATTTTTTATTAATAAAAAAAAGTACAAAATTCTCAGTATGCTAATTTTGCCCTTCTATAAGCAGACGTATTTTTTGCACTCAGATGAAGCAGAATTAGTCCAAAAACTTGTACATGAGAACACATAAATTGCTACGACCTCGGCATTAGTAAGATATATCGACAACAAATGCATGTAGCTGCTCCATTTCCTGCTCCCGATTTGTATTATTTTTTCGATGTACTTTTGAGCTGAATCACTGTTTGTTTTCCATCTGTTTTTATATTGATTCAAATTAGTTGTACATGAACGGTGCACAAACTTAGAAGAAGTTTTTTTGTTGGTGTCTATTGCTGTTTAAGATGCAGATTATAAATTGTCTTACAGAATTTCACTGACTTTAATCATATTAAAAATCATTGTTTATATTGACATCATGCATTGTAATATTTCAGAACATATATATTTTTTTTAAAAAAGTTACAATATATTTCATGTTTTATGAAAGTTATAAGAACATTTTTTTTTCGTTATAAAATCAGTTAAACAATGAAAATAGAATACTAGTACATACTATTTTTAACTGAAAAAGTAAAACGTAAAAATTGTGCATACATTAAAACTTTGGACACTCAAATTGATTAGAATGAAAAACTGTATTTTTTTGTTATTTTAATTTTGTAATAACGTATACAAAAAGTACTGGTACATATAATATGCATACGACGAATACCTTATTTTAGTACTGTAGATCACTTAACTTTCGCGACACTATTTTCGCGAGATAGTCATTGACTCTTTATTAGCGAGACAAAATTTTCACGAATTTTGGTCATTGCTTTATATAATCTTAAGAAATTCTATTCTACGCGAGAATGAAATTTTCGCGAGCATACCCTCTCGCGGAATTACGCGATAATAAAGTTCTCGCGAATAAAAAGTGATTTACAGTACACGTGGAATAAGAATAACACCTTTGGACATTCCAGTCTATCTACAAAGAATGAAAAACCATCTTAATGTTTTTATGTGTGCTTTACGCTTGAATTTAGGTCAACCCATCGAAAATTCCTACATATTGAAAATAAATTCTATTTTTTAATCATGTAACTGAAAATCCAACCAGAACAGGGTTTATTTTTTTAAAACGCATACTAAAGATGTTTTCAGGGCTCAATTTGTACATATATTTATGAATGAAATTGGAAAAGCCAGAGAACTAATTCTCGATAACCTGATTATTAATGTGATTTATCAAAACCTAAATGGAATTATGTACGATGCATCAACTTTATTTTGTATGTCGTTTTATTTTTTGCAAATTGAATAAGATATAAATACCTTCAGACTGCTCAGTTTATTTGTAACCTTGCGTGATTGTCTACAGAAAGGTAAAACTTTACTTTTTAGTACCTTAACAAAAAACCTTTTATGTAGTTTATGTTCTCTTTCTCATACTTTCAAATTTTATTTTGTATGTTAGAGCCTATAGTTAATTTGTATTATTCATCTTCTCTGTATAATTCTTTACAGAATCGTGATACAATACCTTTTAAGATTTAAATTATAATGAAACAAAGACTGGATATTTTATCTTACCTTCATATTAACTTTGAAAAGTTATCCACTGCAACATTTTGTTTCCAGATTGTGCTCCTAACTTTGGTCTTACTGACTACTTTCTTGTTCATGTTTATCTTCTTATAGATGTAAAAAGTACATTTAAGTAATTCTCTTACTAAATATGTAAGAATACGTATAGTGTAGAATCTCTGTCCAGCAAGAGTCATCTTTATAAAAAATATTTTTCTTCCTTGTCAATTTTTAGACTGCAAGCCATTCATTCTAATTCAGAAGTAAAATCTTCCAGAACCCATTTTCTTTATGTGATGCTTCAACACGCAGTTTGAAGCATTATTATAAATAAAGAAGACAATCATTCATTCATCCACTGTTATTTTGTTGCAGTAGTTGAAGCGTTTTGAAAACACCTTCATCGAATTTTATGAACGAACAATTTGGTGTTTCAAAAGGATTCATTGCTATAATCATTCATTAACTGCAAAGGTCCAGATACTCTAGTAGCTTTAATTTAAAAAAGCATAAAATAAATTTCGTAAGCAACTATTATTTTCTGAGCAAGAAGACATTCAAACGAATTTTATTCAATAACTTGTTTTGTGATAAAATTAATTTAAATTTAATTTTATGACCCAACCCCAGCACACACACACACACACACACACACACACACACACACACACACACACACACACACACACACACACCCTTACGTGTGAAGGGTGTCAAACGGGGACAGGGGTTAAAGAGTGTCAAAGTGGGGACTTCTTTATCTTTAACATTTCATTGACTTTTGACCTAAAATATTAATCACCCTATAATCCTGATGACAAATATAATGAGAATATACCAATACCTTTGATTTTAAGCGAAGCACATTTCACGGCACAAACGGGGACCTATTTTACACTCATTAATATTCACACACCAGTTCTTGTTATATTGTATTTAAACGGGGACATTTTCCAAAATGAACAAACCACCCTCTTTTGTGCCCTTTATTCACTTATTACCACTGGTTTTCATCACTGATTAAGACCACCGTCTTCATAGGCACTTGAATGATTAATATTTTAAATATTTTAAATCAAATTTGGAAATAATAAATAAATATTGCATGGTGAAAATATATTTTTAAGTTTTCTTATATAGTTTTAAAATTAAGCAATCTGTATTAAATTTATCAATTTGACATTATTGACCTCGTTGCCGCAGTGGCATTGGCATGATTGATGGCATTTAAATATAGTGATTGCAAGTTCACGCCTGACATTGATGTTTATGCGTTTGCTTTATCTTTATGATTCTCCAACTCTTTTGTTCAGTATTGGACAAGTAAAATGATTGTCATTTGACATACTTGCAACTATAAAAATATATCACAATGTCGGAAGAGGGCAATGATAATACCACTCCGCAAAATGACCCAATTAAAAATGAAAAAAAGAAAAGAAGAATACATACGAGTATATTGGCCTTTTGATTATGATCATGCTATTGAATATAATCGATAAACACTTTAAAATCAAATCCAGTGCATTTACATATACTCGTCATTACAGAAGCTGGGTTCGACGACTTATTTAAAATATTTACATTTACACATTGCATCTTTGAGACACTTTAATAAAAAAATTAAACATTTATTGACTAAGTTCGGACCTAAGAACCAAAAGAACCAAAAGGCCGTTAGGTTCGAGGGTCGACAAACTATTTCGCATTTTGCTCGAGAACAAAGTGAATAAATATTTTGTTATACCTTTCATTTTAATTTTTTGGACATACATGCATTTTGTAGTGTCTTCCGTAATGTAACCTTAGATTCGTCACTGTTAAACACCAACAAATGAAAATGTGATAAAGCTCCGCTCATCTCATAGACCGGTCCAACATCTCACTCAGCGTCCAATATAGATTTTTTATACCAGCTCAGTTAAACATTTGAATTTTTTTATCGTATAGACATGTATAGGAACAAATTTTTTCAGGTATAACAATGAATAAATATGCAAATGAACTAAATTAACGTAAGTTTAAAAAAAAAATCAGGAGTAAAATATGTTTTGCACAACCGTTGCTTAAAATATAAAAGAAAATTTACAAGACATTTCAGTTGCAACTGCTGCAAATAGGGTACTTTTAACCAACTTTTTACGAAACATCTGATTGCTTGAGATATGAATACTAGCGAGCACCCTCGTCCTCATTGTTTAAAATTTATCTGAAAAAAGTAGGCACTTGTGTTATAGAGATGGATTTTCCCTAGTGTAGAATCCCTCCCCCTCCCCCCAGGCGAAATCACACACCAGAGCCAAATTACGCCTTCTCTCTTTCTTATGCAGAGTTGTTATAGAGTCTATATAAACCACAGCCGCATTATTATAGAATAAACGACAAACAGATTTTTAAATGAAAAATGAGTGTATTTCAACTTGAATTATATTTCAAATCATTGAGTCCCAATCCAAAAGTTTAGCTTTCAAAATAAATGCAAATCTCCTCAGATTAGAAGGATTAGAAGTATTAACACCTCTAATGGCTCAGGGCGTCTCCATATGAGTGAAAAATTCTCGAGAGGGACGTTAAACAACAAACAATCAATCAATCAATCTAATGGCTCAGCGGTAGGTGTACATGTGAATGGACTAATCCCCAAAAGACTGATCCCCGTGCGTTAGTCCGGAAGCTAATCCCCGGTCATTCGTAATCCTGAATTTTTTTTCAAAATTATATATCGATATAATAAAACAGTCAAAAAGGAATTGATTGGTGAGTTAGCAAGATTATAATTCCCTATGACCAGGACTATTTCCCGAGACGCAGCCACTATTATCCGCTGACTAATGAAATCCCGCCCTCAAGCGTAGCTACAATCAACTCTGCTTGATGACGGTGATACTACAAAAAAATATTGACTGTGCAGAATTCATGCACGCAAGGTTCATTGTAATATATTTTCATAGAATATTAAGAATACTATAATACATAAAGTATGCAGTTATTGTTACATTGGAATGTTTCAATCTTCGAAATCTTTGGCAACATTGACTGCGCCTCAGTTGACAATTGTTTTCTTGGAGTAAAATTATCCTTACGCCGCAGGTCTGAGATTCCAGTTCCCAAAGGTCAGGACATGGTTGAGGGGAACTGGAATCTTGCTTAGTCTCTCAATGATATACATTTTTACTGTTAAATTATACCAATACAAAAAAAAAATATTAATGAGGATTATGGATAACTGAGAAGAAGCTTTTGGGTCAGCAACTAGCTCATTTGATTTAAACACCTCCCGATACAAAAGTTAAATCAAGAGAACTACAGATAACGGGGAATTAGCTTCCGATGCAGTAATTAGCTCATTTGAATTATGCACGGGGATTAGTAAATTTACGGCGATTTCACAAACCAAAAATTAGCTCGCTATATCCAATCGATTAGAAAAACATTGCAGAAAACCTTTAAAAATTTAAACGATCGTATTTCTGTAAAAATAAAAAAGTATTAAAGTGAAATGCTACTCATCAAAATACACTTCCATTCCAAAAACAGCTTACTATTTCAAAAATTTAGAAAAAAAATTTTGTGAAAAAGTTTTTGTGACAGACAGACAAACAGAGGGACAGATAGACAGTGAGACAGACGGACAGACGCAAAGGAGACCTTAAACGTCCCGACCCCACCCCACCCCGTTTCACTGATGTAATGTATTTGATTGTTGTTGAGAAAAATGAGCTTAATTTTTTTTTCAATCTATTCGTATGTGAACAACACATATATCTGGTCACCATTTTGTAGAAAGAACACGTGTAGCAATGTGCTGCCCCATCCCCCTGAAACCATAAGTACAGCAATTAAATTTAATCGGGAACACCATTAGCCCTGGGGGAAATCGCACTATACGAGGGTTGTCCCAAAATTCCGTAGACAAGCGTTGTTTTGTAGGAACCCTATGTCATACATTAATGAAACTTCGTATATAGATTAAACCAGCACTATCTAATAGATTTATGGACGCATGTGGAGTAACTACACAAATTATTCCAATTTAAAAGACACATTTCATTGTCTGGTGTAGGTAGGCGGCGCAATATCCAAGAGTTTCATTTAAAATTTGGTATATTATCCTACGGAAAAGTAATTACTACACCGTATTTTTAAAATGGAAATGAAAATTCTTAATACTGTTCTATTAAGTACATTTCCCCAAATATTGGTGTTTATGCATTGATAAATATGATTTTTATAACGTTTTATGTACATGAGGTTGAAGTCCGACTTTCTGAAAAATGGCGGCTGCGTTGGCACAGGCGGCGCACTGGACTATGATCAAGTGTTTTGATCCTGAATTCACTCTTACCAAAATGTTCCAGTCATAACGGTTTAGTAGTCTAGGAAACTTTTTCTCATCCTGAGTATTTAAATGATTAAAACGGTTTCTCTATGTATATCTGAATAACAGTAATTAAAATAAAAGACGGGGCTAAGAAATGGGCAAGAGTTGCATTGTGCAACTCCCTTAGAGAAAACAGAAGAAAAGCCCGTAGAAATGTATACAATGTATACAAAAAAAAAACAACATCTTTATCAAATAGGGAACTGTGTGTATGAATTATCACAATACAATTGGGGACATTTGTGTATAAAAAAACTACAACACGATAGGGGACATATTTTGTGTATAAAAATCCACATAACAATAGGGGACATTTGTGTATAAAAAACTACAACACAATTGGGGACATATTTTGTGTGTAAAAATCCACATAACAATAGGGGACATTTGTGTATAAAAAACTACAACACAATAGGGGACATATTTTGTGTGTAAAAAATTACAATACAATAGGGGACATTTGTGTATAAAAAATAACAATACAATAGGGGACATTTGTGTGTAAAAAATAACAATACAATAGGGGACATTGTGAGTTTAATGATCACAAAACAAAAGGGTACATTCCTGTATAATCATAAAAATACAACAACAAAAATGTGAATCTGTATGTATACGTTACCCCCTAGCTTATAGTAGTACAAGAAGGAACGTGTTTAAGAATTATTCTAAAACCTCAGTTGAGGAGAATTGAGTAAAAATATTACAAAAAGGGGAAATTTGTGTATAAATAATCACAATACAATAGGGGACAATATGTGTATGAATTCTATTTCTTTATTGTATATAACGTCGACCTCTCTCGATTGATTGATTGATTGTATATTGTTTAACGTCCCTCTCGAGAATTTTTCACTCATATGGAGACGCCACCACTTGCCGATGGAGGGCTACAAATTTTGTCCTATGCTCGGCACTCAGGGCCTTTGAGCAGTGAGGGATCTTTTTCGTGCCAGCACCTACTGCGACACGGGGCCTAGGTTTATACGGTCTCATCCGAAGGACCGGTCTCCACGTCCCACAGTGGGATTTGAACCCGCGACGTAAGGATTGACTCCTTACTTCGCGACTCTATAGCAGACGCTCTAACCACTGCGCCGCGCGGGCGTCGTCCCCTTTCGAGACTTTTTCACTTATTATGTAATATGGATACGCTACCTCTTGCCGGTGGAGAGCTGCAAATTTTGACCTAGCCTCGGCACTCATCAATGCCACTGAGCAGTGAGAGATCTTTTTTCGTGCCAGCACATACTGCGACAGTGGATCTCGCTTTGTATGGTCTCCTCCGAAGGACCGGTCTCCACGTCCCACGGTAGGATTCAAACCCACGATGTAAGAATCAAATCCTTGCGTAGTTCCGCGACTCAGGGCCATTGAGCATGGAGGGATCTTTTTCATGCCAGCACCTACTGCGACACGGGTTGTAGGTTTAAACGATCTCATCCGGAAGTCCAGTTTCCACGTCCCCCACTGGGATTCGGACCCGCGACGTAAGGATCAACTCCTTACTCTCCGCGACTCTAGAGCAGTCACTCTAACCACTGCGCCACGCTGGCGACATTGTTGATTATCGAAAGCAATTGGCTTAAAGTTCTTATAGGTTCAAAAATACTGACTAGAATATTTTATTAAAGGAAGTAATTATAAAGATATCTAAAATACTATTCTCTGTTAACAATTGCTTTTGATTCTGTTTTTGTTTTGTTCGGATGAAAGCTTGAAATTGAGTTTGGAGCATAAATCAATTTTAAAGTAAACTGATAATTACATCGACAGAAGTGTACCAATTCTTAAAAATATATGCATGAAACAATTTGAAAAGATTTTTATTTATATATAGCTGTTAAGAAATTATTTACTTCCTTTAAATAACGATCCGACATTTTTGATAGACAAAAGTATTAGTCATCAGTAGTGTACCCCCCCCCCCCGGTCGAAATTACTAGATCTGCCCATGGAAGAGAACAAAGGCAACTTCATGGTATATATATAGAAAATTTAAGAAGAAGACAATTATATAAAAAAAAAACCCCATCTTTTCAGAGTTTATATGTGTTATAAAAGTTATCTGAATAATTGGAAACTAAATTTGTTGCACGCAATATCATTATGTTCTCAATGAATAACGAAGATGCCGATTTGAAATTTTGACCTTAAGGTATCATGCCTCATAATTTTAACTTTATTGGTCTCTTCCCTAGAGCTGAAGAGTTTCACTTTATGAAGGATCTGTGTGCAATACTTTAAATGTTTATGTATGGATTCGTACACCTGTTCCAAAACAAATTTTGATGAAAAAAATTTGGAAATTGTCATATGTGATTTTTATATAGTTTTCTTTGAATAATGCAAAATTGTCATAATTTGATATCTTCCAAAAACCCCTGGTAATGCATGCTGATTTTTTGTCTATGAACATCTGATGGCACTACATTAAGGACACTTTAAGCTATTCATTCTGTGTATTATAAAAGTATGAAATTTTTAATTTGAAAATAAAAGTAGCAGATATAACGGTTGTACGAGTATATACAATGGTTACTGGTTAATCATATAGAAGTCAGATTTATTGTAAAAATCTATATCAGCTGACTTTATGAATCGCACAGATTTAATCTATAAGGTTTTTTTTCAACATAACGTAAGGAACACCCCCCCCCCCCCCCCCCCCCCCCGGCGACTTCCTTCTCATCAACATCACATTAAACATTTTGTTTTCATAAAGCGAAGGATTTATTGATATTTTTAGATTCCTTCAGTATCTCTCCCCTTCAGAAATCTCTGACTGACGAAACTTTATTTTAAAATTTAATCATTTAACACGAATTTGCTTACTAGCTGCAGTACTGTAGCTCTCCGGAAAAATAAATTTTGACAGACAGGAAAGTTACAATGCAACCCATTGTAAAAACGGTATATTTATTGCGCACTGTTTCTTGATTTATTTCTCCATAGTTTTCAAGTGTCATCTCAAAATATTACTAACCGTGTGTTGCTAACATATTGTTCCAATGTTTCCGCAACAACATTCGTTATAATTTTGTTAATAGCCCTCCTGGACTTGAAGTTGATATCATAAAAAATAGACTATTTATTTATTTATTTGAATTGCAAGATAATTCGGTCCAATGTACTTCGTGCAGTTGTCACCTACATGTATACAAGAGTACTTTATATAGGAGTAAGGATTTTTCTTAAAATATATCTTTTTGCAATTAAGGTAAAAAAAAGGTTGAAGTTTCCAGGCAATAAATACATATACAGTTTTTACAATGGATGGGGCTCTACATTGTAGCTCTCCGGTCTGTCAAAATATTTTTTTCGGAGAGTTACAGTTCTGCAGCGAGAATTTGCCACACTACTATTACAAGGCACATTGTAGGAATTTCAGTTTAGTCTCATGCATGTACTAGCATCCTTAGCTATGCAAATAACAACTTACAAATAAAATGTTTAAAAAAAGCTGTATGCTGTAACTTTCCAATCCCAACCCCACTCTTACCCCCCTCCCCCCAAAAAATGCATGACAGAGTTCAATTCTGGTGAAATGTATATTATTTAACAAAAATTCTTTAATTAACTCTGCAAATAATACTTAAACATATTAATCTAAATGGGTATTATTTTCCCACTAAATCAAGAATTATGTTTAACCTTAAGAAAATCAACCCTACTACAGAATTCAAACTTAATATAAACAATTATTTATTTCGAATTATCGGCTTGCGTCCTCTACTTTTTTGCACAGATATACATTATATGTGCATTGAAAAAAGGGGTTTACGTTTTTATTGGGGTTTAGCCCAATTGCATTGTGACCCCCCGTTTAATTTGCTTTTGACGCCCATGGATATTATGTTGAATATATCGCGACTGCTTATTCTTCAATAATTAAACTGTAATGCTACGTGGTTTATTACGCACAAACGGCCCCAAGTTATGTTAAAATTATCGTATAACATAAGTTGCATTGGCCTCGGGAGCAAATTGAAAGTTGTGGGCGGGGCTAAGTGTAAAAAAAATATATATCTTCAAAAAAATCTCTGACAACCACAAAAAAGGGGGAAATGTCCATTTCCCGAACACGAAAATCCTATTTCGTGAGGGGTGGGGTGTGAGGTTAGAACCTATACTGCGACGTGTCTTTGGAAAGTGGGAGGGCTAATGGCAGCAATGTTCAATGTCTTTACCAAGATTAAGTATTTATTTAGAAAAAAAAAAGTTGGGCTAAGCCCCCCCCCCCCCGGTTCTGACGCCTTTGAGTTCAAATAAACTTCATTCCTTAAGAAAAATGATAGACTCGATTAAGAAACTTAATTCACATGTATGCGTAATGACTAAGTCTAAATACATCTATAACCCAAATAGATGTTCCATAGACATGATTAATGTTTGTCAGACTGACTGATGATCATAACGTAGTTACGAGAAATAATATATGTTAATTCAACCTTTTAAAAAATACGGACTTAAAAACAAGAAGAATATATATCAAGGTAATGTTTGTTTCAGGAAAGGTCACGTGACACGTTTTTCACTATACGAACGGGGACACGTGTGTAAACCCCAAATACGAACTTTCGATAATTATGAAAAGTTCACACTAACACACATCTTTTAATCTTAGCTAACCGGGGACATTTTTTCAACATGTTGAAAAATGGATTTTTTCGGCTTTTTGGGGTAATTAGACATACCTGATTTCGAATTTGGCGCTATTTTTAATCGGAGACAACCGGGGACGTCCCCGGTTGGAAGGTCGTCCCCGGTTGGAAGGTGTGTAAACAAACAAATGTCCCCGTTTGATACCCTTCACGCACGCACCCTCACACACACACACACACACACACACACACACACCCTCACACACACACACACACACACACATTAAATTAAAGTCGATGCAATTAAATGTTTTTTTCGAGGGTATATCTGCAAAATTAAAGAAAGGCAACTAAATTTCGTGCAAACGTATTTAGAAATATTCCCTATAAAACTGAAGAATGAAATTCATCTTAAGGGTTGTCATAAGATATCTTAATTATACTTAAGACAGTTTTGTGAAACAGCAGTGACAAATCTTATGATTGTCATAAGTCAGATCTTGAGATGATCGTGAAATCTATCTTAGGACAAATCTTACGATAATTTTGTGAAACCTAGCCCTGTCGAATATGACAAATTCCTTTTATCGTGTTCAGCTTTAACGTTTATACATGCATATGTATATGGAAGTTGGAAAGGTAATGGAGGTTAAGGTTGTAATATCTTCGAAATTTCTAATTAAGAAATAATCTAGCGGAAGTTCAGTAAAGATACTTTGGATGTAGAAAAAATGCATTAATTGAATAGTTTTTTAAAGGAATAGGGACAGGACCATTTCCACCATTCTAATTTTTTGGATAACTTCATGTAATCAAGTTCAGTAAAGATACTTTGGATGTAGAAAAAATGCATTAATTGAATAGTTTTTTAAAGGAATAGGGACAGGACCATTTCCACCATTCTTCTTTTTTGGATAACTTCATGTAATCAAGTTAGGAGACATTACAGTATTGCATTTAAGGAGCCTCATTACACCCATAGTTTATTTTAAATTTCATTACAGCATCACTTATAATGGTGATGTCAATTATCCAAATGGAGGTTATGATATCAGAAATATTTTTAGCGAATTTTTATATTTTATTATGATTTTAATAAAATATTTTATTTCAAGTTTATTATCAATAGAATTGCAGACATTTCAGTGTCAAGTAATGACATCTTTTGTAGACATGTATGCAAAATGATAATACTTCATAATATTTAATATATCTTTTTTATTTTCTGAAGTTTTTTTTGATTAGAATATAGCTTGAAAAATGTATTTAGCCTTTTCTATATAGTGCGCTATTGACAGAAATAGAAATACAAATTTTCTGAGTATTTGTCAGAAATTGATATACAGTGTATGTAGCATTCTGTACACAAGGAACTTTCAAAAGATATATTAATTAAAAACCCTCGACAACCGCAATAAACATTCTAGTCTTAGCTCATCGATGAAATGATATCACCCGAAAGGATTATCTCAGCAAGATGTCTTAAGGACGATGGTCTGGTGTTCACTACGAACTGGACACCAGGCCAACATTTAAATCCCTACGACATCTCGCTGAGATTACCGAAAGGATACGAAGATGTAATCCTTTTGTCAGAGGGCTTAGACATCTCGCAAAACAACCCGTTTAACGTGCAAAACTCAAACAACTGACGAGAGAGAATTTATGAGACGATAAAAAAGACATTTCAGTGCGGAATTGTGGATTATTCATTCTCTATTAATTCTAAATTTAGAAATGATGATCAAAATATATTTAAATCATACACAAAATAAAATAAATAAAGAGATAAAAGAAAAAATTCTGAGAAAAAGACGCTAATAAAAGAAAGATAAAAAAAGAAGAGAAACCCTGTATTGCATCCGGATCTAATGAAACCTACATATTTAATTTGTTTTTAAACAATCCAAATGAAAAAAAATCATTCAGTAGCAAGTGATCGATGTATCAGGCTTTACTCCAAAAATAATTTCAGTGACAGGAAGAGGGCTTAGTCATATTCTTCTACAACAAGGACATACATGTATAATACAAGGACTTCCTCTTCCTCTTTCCATCAGAATTTTTGATGTTTAAAGTTATAGCACGTCTAATGTTATACAATTATTTTGGCTTTTCTGAACCAGAGAATTTATAATACAGCAAAATAAACCATCTTGGATAGCAATGTGGGAAGATGACGACTATTTATGCCGACTTTTGGCGGACAGTTTAATAAACCCAGTTGGATTTTTGCCAGTTCAAAGGTTGAATAGGCGTGTGGATGATATTTTGTCGGACATTGAATATCATGGAAGAAACGTGGAGGTTGTTGAGACCGGGAGTTGGGCCGAGGGATTCCGCATGCATGGAATAGACGTTGATCGGATGTACATAGATAAAACTGCGATGGTATCAGAAACTCCAGAAAAAATACCAATAAGTTTTGTGCCATCAAAGTCGACAAGTACGCAGATATTCAAAAGGGATACGCAAAATTAATACTGCTCACTCCACACAAGGCAGAACAACACTTGCAACTGGCAGTAGTACGTGAATGTGGACCGTTGTACATATCAAGTAAGGTGTATATAGAATCTTATGTAGGGGAAAACCAGGAAACACATGGGCCCTGTGTACGGAGAGTAGCGCAGCATGGAACGGAGCAAGACGACGCACACTGTTTAAGCTGCCCCCACTGGCCCTCTGATGGAATGGAATGGTACCACAGAAGAAGGCCACATGGATGGCCAGAGCGTCACTTAGTGAGGGACATATACAATAAAGGATGCCATGTGGTGCCCATTGGTCGTAAATTCATTGACGGAAAAGGACTTTGGTGTTTTGACCCCATGTCTTGGCGATTTTCATTTTCAGTCGCAGAAAAGCGATTAGTTTATACATTTAATGATACACAGTTTTTGGTTTATGGCATATTCAAACTTTTAGTCAAAGAGGCATTCCGGGAGACCCGAAACGTTTTGTGTTCGTATTTCATGAAAACGCTTTTATTTTGGTGTATTGAAGAAACACCAAAGGAATGGTGGAGACAAGAACGCCTAGTTTCCTGTATAGAAATGTGCTTCAAACGACTTATTTCCTGGGTTTCTAATGGATATTGTCCTAACTATTTTGTCAGAGAAAACAACATGTTTCTTGGCAAGTTAGATGAAGTGGAGCGTGAATCGCTTTTTATTCATTTGTCAGAGCTGTATGGAGAGGGTTGGAGGTGCCTCTTGACCTGTCCATCCTTAAACGACTTGAAAGAAGCCCTGCAAAGAGTTAGACTACAAATTCTAGAGGCCCCCTGTGAATCTTATTTCACTGAACCGGACGAGGATTTCAAACTATTGAGTACTCAAACACGGAATGATTCTAATACACCAAGAGAAGATATCGAAGATAGAGCATTTTTTGCTCATTTAGAATGCATCGTTCAGGGTCACCCAAACTTCAGAGATCTTGATAGGGAGTTTTTCAATGCAGTGGGCCTTTTACTTGAAGAAGGATCGCAACTTGATACCTTAATGCATGATACCGTTACGCTCTACATGTATAAAATTCTACAACTCATAGCTATGATTTTCTTTTATAAGGGTCTGAATGACACCCGTAGATGTGCACGTTTCCGGTACAGACAAATTAGACGGGCACTTAACTTGATGAAACTTACAAATTCAGCAGATATAAGTAGAGGAAGGCTAACTTTAGCAACAGCTTTTTACTGTATGGGAAACTATCGCGACGCTTTGAAAATTATCCGACAATATGAAGCATTTATAGATGATAATCGTGGTGTTCTTTATGTAAGCTCGAGATATCCAGATGAAATGGATGAAAAATACATTACCAATTTCTGTAATGGTAATTTATCAAGAATTAAAAAAGCGTCAATGGCAGTATCGTACGATTTTGAAGTTTTCGGACGATGCCAATTTATCCAAAGGAAATGGCGTTTGAAATTCTTCTATTGAAAGATACATCTGCATTTATTTCTTTTCTTCCTCAACCCTATTCAATATTTCTGAAGGCTTTATGTTATTCTAAGTTAAATGACATGTATAGAGTGAAAACGCACAAGGAAGCACTACAGAGTATTCTTACAATGACCCACGATGCTGCGTTGTATCTGCTTTACACAATGATAGCAATATTAGAAACCAAACTGGACCGATTTGACAAAGCTTATCAGAATCACTATTTGGCTTACTGGCATAAAAAGCATTTGACGTGGAGAGAAGAACGCTGCAGTGAATGGGATTCCGTACAGTCAAATTTGTTGAGCGTGGCAGTAATGCTGAGACTCTTGATTTAAGGCTTAAAGCTGACATGAATTCTTAAAAACGCAACATTTTCATCTATGTACGACTTGTTTCATACCAACTATAACCGTATTCCGCCATATTTCTTTCAGATACCTTCACCCCTACTAATGTTATTGTGATTTAAATTCAAGACACGTGGTTTAGGTTAACCTATTCAAATGTTATAGGGCAGAACCGGATTTATAAATAAAATTGACCGTGAACAGGAAATTGCTATAGTCTGTTTCATCTAAAAACATGCCATGTGAAAAATGTGTTTCCACACCTTTCTAAAAGACTTTCATGATTTTCAACAGAAATGGGTGGCTTAAAGGGGGGGGGGTAAATAACAATTAATACATCTTATCATAGTTTACTGCAAAAATTACAGCTCACTAGAGACCAATACGATGGTTAAAAAAATGTGTAAGATCATATACACTGACAAACCTTTGTTTGCCTTATATGGCTATTACTATTAATGCGCACAGAGGATCTTACCACGAGCGACTGACCAATTGTTCATTGAATACGTTTACGCCAAATACATGTTTACATGTTACTTCGAACACGTGGTTCAGGTCATTCTATGATCATGTCAATGGAGTGCAAAATTAAAATGTTCTTATGAACAAAATGCAAACATTAGAAACTATTAAAAATATTAAGGGCGTTTTTAATTTGTTGTTAACTAGAGAAAAATATGCTTTATAAAATATATACGTAGTTAGTGTCATGTTCAGAACACCAGCACTTCAAGGGTAAGGAAAACGAGCAGTGCTTTTCGTATGCATTTAAATGAACAAAACATTTTTACATAACTATACTCGTGATCACGCGTGTTGGCCAGGGAATCCACCTGACAATTGTATTGACCGATATAGTACAATAAAGAAATTTATCGAGAGTAAAATTCCTGTAGTATTCCTATAGTAACCCACAATGCAATTCTCATTCATCTGATTTGTCAGTTAAAGTCACATTGGTGCCTCATTTGCTAATCTGATGCCAAAAATGTAGTCCCGGTTCCCATGCAAAATATTCGTCCAAAGAGAAATTTTAATTCATGAAAGCAGAAAATTGTATCATAGAGAATATTTATGACTTAAACTTGAATGAATTCAAGCAAGATCGATTGAAGTATATTTCTACAGAATGATTTTATAGGGGGATGAAAACTAAAACGCAACATAACTTTTCTGTTTACCATGTCTCCACGTGCTAGTCACTTCCTGGCCACATTTCCGTGAATAATTTACCCCATCTCGCTGAAGTCTCGCTAACTCTCGCCAGAGCCACTATCAGAGCTACTCTTAACTCATCGGGTTTTATAATTTGCAGAACACCGTGAAATAAAAGGTTCCGAACACATTAGTAGGGGTGACCTTGTCTCATTGTAACGATATATACCCCAATGCGCTCGTTACACTTGAATGATTTTTTGGTTTGGGTATCGACTTGTGCACATCTCCGATGGTAAAGAATATGAGAACACATGAGGTGATCAAGACATTTCAAAACCACAATAAACAACATTATTATCATATTTTTGAATGATTATTGATTTGAATCAAAAGTAAAAAAGAAAAAAAAAATGCAAGTTTGAAAGAGAAATTTAGTTGAACGTGTACGTTTTTTTACAGCGCGCCAATTTATACAGAATAAACTTGAAATAAAAAGCAGTGAAATCCGCAAACACATTTTGAAATTATTATCATTTGAATGGAAAAAAAAACAACCAACGTCTTTGATTTGCAGGTCCTATATGCAATTGATGCATATCGAGAAAACGCCTCGAACACTGTAAATATACCTGTACCTGGTAATAAGGTTACTGCATCGGTTCGAAGATGTGCACAAGTCAAGTAATATACGCCCTGAATTCCATTTATTGAAATATGCATCACAAAAATGAAATAAACTCCATAAAAACTCAATAGTAAACACACTGCCACTACTCCGTAAAGACTAGCACATCGATACACTTAGTCCGTGCTGATCAGATTTTGGTCAGGGAAAATATCACAAGTGGAAAGAGAAGTTATTTGGTATTTAAATAGTATTTGTGCGACTGAAAGGGGGGGGGGGGTATCATAACTGCTGTTCATAAGGTATATTTGTAAATTGTCTATCTACCTGTAGCTGTAATATACATGTACATTCTATACAAAGTCATGTATAGTCTGCAGTTGGTTTGCGTCGCAAAATTCATTTGTCAATTATAACTGATTATTTTAGCAATAGTACTAATCTCAAATCTAAACCAAGTAATTTGATGTACGGTAATTAACTACTTCAAATCTTATAAGCAATTAATCAGAGTACAAATTTTTAAGTGTACATCTATACGTTCTTTAACACAAATCAGAGAAAAGCCATCCCTCGTTTGGATTGACATCTAGAAATTTGAATTTTTGAGGCGGGGGGGGGGGGGCATGCAAAAATAATTGACATGTTCGTTATTTAAATATTTTTGGAAGACAGACATTTCTGCTGAATTCCATTTTTGAGATTTTTTTAAAATGTATCACTCCGACCTCAAAGAATGTGCATTTTGTGGAACGTAACTGTTTTATAATTATGTTGTTACAGGAAGTCTTTCGAGATTTCAGTATCCCTGCCTGACAGTCTAGCTATGTTTTTTTTAATAAAAATGTAATTTCTTAAGAAGCATTTGCGAGATAATTTTAAAACCTAGGGTAGGGATACTTGAAACCTGGTTGAATACGGATAATTTTTATTTACTCCTTTGTATATTGAACTCTCTCTTTCTCTCTCTCTCTCTCTCTCTCTCTCTCTCTCTCTCTCTCTCTCTCTCTCTCTCTCTCTCTCTCTGTAACCATCGGCGATAATAGGTATAAAATCCCACGCACTTTATGCTGTACCATTTATTAAGCCTTAGGACAGATCAGGGATTTTTTTTTCAGGCGGGATGTCGAAACTTCATAAAATGAATAATAATTTTACTTTGGACAAGAAATTTTCCTAAACGCCCAATATGAAAGAGAAACTAGAAGTATTGTGAGCAATGAGCTCTATAAATGATGCTCCCGCCTCCTATATGGTTATAATGACAAAGTACATATTTTGCTGTTGTCGGTAAACCCAAAATATGTGTCGGATCAAAAAGTAAAATAGAAGGTACACAGTGGTAATATGTAATAAACTTGAGATTCTGTGAAAGTTTCATTAAATTTCACTCAGTGGTATAAGAGAATTTGCGGATAAGAGATGGGTACCCTAAAGCGTAACAGACATCTACGGACGGACGGACGTACAGACGGACGGACATAACGATTACTATATACCCTCGCGATTTTCAAGCGGGGGGTAAAAAAAACATTTTAAAAACATCACAGGAATGAGTACATTGGGAATTATCTCAAAGACCTTCTCAAACGTGTCGAACCTGGACCTGGACAACAGACAAGAGAATTTTTAAAAAGCTAATTTTAGGTAGAATGTGGAATTCTCACGGGGAGTCTGCTCTCTCTTCCTATATGCTTTGGCTAATAATCATTAATTATTTATGTCAAGAAATTTAATTCACATTTCATTCTATTTTCATTATCATTGTACCACAGAATCAAACTCGTTTATTATACCCCAAGATGCGTGAGTTATAATGTTTTTGACCCGTCCGTCAGTCAGTCCTGTTTTTTTTTTTGTCAGCGCAACTCCTCATAAACCAATGCACAGAATTTTGTTAAATTTCGCAGATATTTATAGGAGACAATGTGTAAATTTGCACATCACCCATCTGTACATCACCAGGAAATTCCGAATTCTTTATTTCTTCGGGAATTTCCGCATTTTTACATTTAGATTTTGACCATATCTTGAATATAGCTCGATGAACAGTTTGTCAGCGCAACTCCTGATAAACCGCTGCAAACAATTTCGTCAAACTTTGCAGATATTTAGGACACAATGTGTATAGATATGCATATAACAAGGAAATTACGATTCCTTTATTTTTTCTGGGAATTTCAGCACCTCAATTCTTGGGGGAGCGTGGGGTATATGAACTTGCTCACTTTTTCTTTCATTGTGCATAAAATTATGAATAACTTTAAATCAAATTATATTAACTTAAAATCAAATTATATTAGGTCTAATAAAGCCAATACACAGTATTTATTTGATAATATTTGATCATAACGAAATCCGATCTGTTTCAGACGTTTTTCTTAATTTATTTCTTTGAGAGTGTTATGCATGTTTTATTACCCCCCCCCCTCCCTCCTATCATAGGAAAATATCTCCAAAAGGTGAATGGTTTGTTATAATGCATGCTTTATTATAAATTTGATGAAATTAAACCATGTTTTCATAAATTTTATTTACAACATTTACAGACAAGAGTAATGTTTATTTTTGAAAAAAATTATTTGCATTTTTTTCAGTCAACCCCATGGAGCTTTCAACCTTTGATATTTTCCCTGACCAAATAAAATGATCGGCATGGGCCACGTGTGTCCAAGTATTTTTTACTGTTGAGTTAGCAATGGATTACATGACTTCTGAGATGCATTTTTCAATAAAAGTAAAATAGGATAATTCTTTCGACATGTGCACATCCCTGTAACGATAGCAGTATTCAGGTAAATGTTTTTATCACTGTGTTTGACGCGTTTTCTCGACCTGCATGGATTTTTGATGTACATGAATGTATTCCGTATTAGTGTATTTTCTATATTGCAGCAAATACATTCAAAAATAATTCAATTCTCGGTATATTTCTAGTTTTTGTTGAATTTTTACTTTTCAAACATGTATTTGGTCAGTTTATGGACTTCTAAAGACTATGCTATCGGAGATGTGTACATGTCGACAGCCAGGCTAGAAAATCACTCAAGTGAAACAATTGTACAAGGCTTTATATAGCAGGTACAGGTGACCAAAAATTTTCAGTTAAATATGGCGGAATCGATGAAATATGGCGGACAAAGGCGTACAGGAATGTAGTAAGTCGTACAAAGATGTAAAATGATGCCTTTTTAAGAGTTCATGTCAGCTTTAAGTTATATAAAACTGAATTCTTATAAACAGTAGTATCTCAAACGGCCTACCTGGTTTTCTTCACGCCATGTTTAAAAATAGCAATTTCTCTCCTAGCAGGGTTATAAATAATTGACAAGATTCCTCCTTTGAAATACAGAAATTTATGGAAGGGAAAAAAGCATTTGAAAAAAACTGGCGGGAGAAAATGAATTGAAGATATGTTTATTCAATGATACCTCTCTTTAATTCATTTGAATTTTCCAAGCTGTTAAATCCCAAAAGAGAGGTGCATATTGATTGTATGTGATTATACTTATTACAGCTATTTCAGTACATTTGAAGAATATCATAATACTTACCATATAGTGAAAATTAAATAGATAAGCTCAATATAAAAACTTTTACACATTTTTCTCAATGTCCAAAAAACATTTTGCACTGGTTTACGAGAGTCCTTAAAAAGTATATTTTAAAACTTTTTTCATGAAGTTCACAATTTTGGACCTCCATAACCTTTGTTTATTGAGGAGGTTGACAACTATACTAGATTTTACAAACAAATAACGAAAGAAAACATGTATTTGCCGTTTAACAAGTAAATGAATTAGAGCGTAAATATATACATTCTCGCTATATTGCTAACAGTTTTACATAGAAAATTGCTCTTTAACAGTTTAAAGCTAACAACAAAAATATTGTTAAGTATAAAAACTTACTAAGCTGTGGCATTTTATACATAAAAACCATACTGTCGGCCCCCAGGTCTTGCTCTCAACGCCGCTACAAAACATCCCTGAATCCCAAGATCACACAGCAGGGGAAACAGTACACACCCAAGTTCACACAGCATGGGTTATATAAAAGGCACACCCAAGATCACTAAGCATGGGTAAAGTATAACTCACGGCGTCCAGACCTCATCTGACACACACTAGCCAACACCCAGTATAAATAACTGACCAAACTACTCAAACGGGTTCGACGAGTATACGTTGATAAAAATAGAACAAATACAACTCAGTGACCAATAGTGCGTAAATGAAATAATCGATAACTCCTAACGCCCAAATAAAGATAACCCTTACCAAATCCTGTACAATAAGCTATTATTATGCTTCCTGTCAGTTTGTCTCTATATAACCCATACCCTACTATTCTCGCATAGTGGTCTAAGGATTTATATAGCGTAAACATACTATGCCGAAATAGTGCACGGCTTTATTTACTGAGTAAAATTCTTCAATGCACACTCCGGGAATCGAACCCACGATCACGAAGTTGTCAGTCCGATGCCTTATCGATTACGCCACAGAGACGATCACTACTAAGTTGAATTTTATTAAATATATAAACTTAATTTATACAATTGACACAAGAAGGAAAAAATAGACAAATATCATTTGAAAACAGTTATATTATTATAAGGGACCTTAGATCAATGTATACAACAAAGTATCGAACTGATTACATACAGATCGTTAGATGAACTGATTTCATAGGCTCATTAAAACGCTTTTTTTATATGACGCTTGATTGAAGGATGTAAAAGAAAATTATCAATGAGAATCGACGTCTGCAAACAAACAACAATATACTAGATCTAACAAAACAGAAAATAAAGATGAGTTGCTTTGGGACAGAAAATCCCGACTTATTTAGAGAAAAAACTAGTAACCAAAATAACTATGCATGCAACCAATTTTAGCATGAAGATTTTGAATGAGTTCTTGCAAGTGCGCTGTGTTAGCAACGATATTTTCAGGAAAAAGTCAAATGGATTGCAGCCTAAATAATTACAACAGTCAGCATAATAATAACAATAGTGTTGCATTATGCATGTACTATGCCTAAATAGTAGGCAGGGTTTGACACATAGTGCACTCGCCTCCGGCTCGTGCACCATGTGTCAAACCCTGCCTACTATTTAGGCATAGTACATGCATAATGCAACACTATTATATAAATATTAAACATTGACACAATGTCACTTGTGTCATACCGAAAGTGTATAATTTCATGAATATTTAGTTAAAATGTTATACATTTAACTACTAGTAATGAAAAGCACGGCCAATTACTGATAAAGATAGTAAATTGTAATTGTTTGTTTTGGAAGTTTTTGAAAATCGATGATCTCGATCAGGACTTCATTTTTGTTTAATTGATAAACACATTCCACGTGATATTTTTCAAAAGATTTAAATATACATTGCCGGATTTTACAGAATTTAAGATAAAAATCAAGAACCAGAAAAAAGAATTGAAAATCAAATTCATCATGTTTGATTTTTACAGCTGCAGGTTACAAGAAAACTGTGTTAATAAATCAGTATTTTGCAGTAAATAATAACCGCTGGAAAAACCATTGATTTACAACGCGTGGGTCTCTTTTAATTTTTAAAACAATTTGTTGTAATGGCTACTTTTTAATTTATTGCACTTTGCAGTCTTTCTAGTAAAGAAAAGTTGTTTGGAATAGATGACACACTGCTCGTTCGGATCACCATTTTGTAAGGTATATGGTCGATACAATGACGTTGTCAGCAAAGAAATTACATTATGATTGAATTATCAAGTCAAATACTGACTTTTGTCATACTCACGGTTAAGTCACTGATTTGTCGACGTAGTTATTTGCTATTTTGTGCTCATGACAAGGAGCACATGGCGGGTGGGCGGTCAGCAGGGGATCCTCACTCCTCCATAGGACCTGATCCCACCTCTGGTAATTGGCGGCCCTTGTTTGCTGTGCCCCAATTTCCATTACAAAAGGGGCTTTTGAACTTGAATACTGTTCGTTATCTCCATATTTTCATTTCAAAACTGAATGTAATCAATAAAAGTATAATTTGTTTTAATTTGGCTCAATAATGTTTAGATTTAAAAAAAATGATATTGTTAAATTTTCATTATTGTTCAATAATTAACCATTGAAAAGGGGCGTGTCAATTGCGGTAACTAAAGAAATTTGCATCTTCTTTCTAAAGGATAATTTATGACAAGTTTAAATGATATTGTCCAAAGAAAGCGAGAAAATCCAAAACTCATAATAAAAAGATTATTGTTCAAAGATACACATTGAAACAATAATATTTAATTTTTTTTTTAATGAAATATTGCCAAACAATAGATTGTATCTAATTCATTCTGTAAAACATAGAAACAAAAGTCAATAGTCTGTCAATGAACGCCAGATGCTAAAAGCTACACAAATATTGTCGATATCAAATAAAAGGCAACTTTACTCAATTTAAAAAATGCATTATCGGTTGGAGTTACTGTCATTCATAGTAAATACAAAGTCGTATATTATTTTTTCTTACCTTATAGAAATTTTCATAGTACTAGAAATATAATCTTTAAAGGATAATTCACATAAACACTTTTTTTCTTCAAAAATTTAAATAGCTTTGCTATATAGGAGAAAGGTACCTTTCTCACTAAAAAAGTGATAACACCTTCATCAAGTAAATTTTTGATCGAGTACTAAGCATAATTTAGTGAACAACGAATAAATGTTAAAATTTATATTTTTAAGAAATATTGAGAATCTTTCAAAATGGAAAAAACAAACAGTATTCAATCTCAAAGTCCATAAAACAATACAAATCTGGAGCAGAGCAAACACGGATCTCCAGGAAAATCAGAGGTGGGATCAGGTGCCATGGACGAGTGAGCATCTCCTGCAGACAGGTCACACCCGCCTTGTGCTCCTTGTCATAATCATTGTAATAACAGATATTCAGATTGTCAATTATGACCAAATATTTAGCATGAATAATGTCAATCAGCATTTAACTTTTTGATAGATTGTCCCTGCTGAAAAGGTCATTATATCGACCACAGAACTTATAAAATGATGGGTTTAAACAATGTGTGTTGATATCTTAATTTTATCAACTTGTTTATCATCTTATTTTGTTTTAGAAATTGTTAGAACGCATAGCATGGTCTTGTGCAACGAATAAAAGGAGAGAATTGAATTCCATGTACAGGTGATTAGAGTATACATTTGTATTTCTACAAAAGCAGGGGAAGTTGACAATTGAAAAAATTGTCATCACGTTTATTATGAAGATTTGTTGTTAGGTTATTATTTTTTTCTCTTATTTTTTTCAAAGAAAATATCCGAATGTGAATCAAACGTGTTAGACTATGTAATATCTTTTATTTCTAGCTCACGGGGATATACTGAACATTCTATCACGATTATTACCGAGACCAAAGAAATGCCGCGGACATTATTATACAATTATCGCCTTTTAGGAAATAACTATGCTAGAACAACCCGGCGTATCCTATAAAGCAGTACCCTTATCAAAACTCAAATTACTTTCAGCTGTCGTTGAAGTACAGCAAAGATAAACACAAGAAATCCAGTTTTTAATGTTTTGCAATGCATAAACAACCGAAACAACATTTAAAATGGAGATGTATGCAATATACAAAACATACATATATCAAAAGGCTACAATTTTTTTTTATTATTTTTTATCAGTTAATAAGAAATGTCTTAAAATCCTTCTTTCTAATACTCAGTAAATTGCTATGATCTCGACATTAGTGAGATATATTGACAACAGATACATGTAGCCGCTTCCATTAGACTGCTCCCGATTTGTATTTTTTCGACGGACTTTTGACCTAAATTACTGTTTGTTTTCCATCTGTTTTATATTGATTTAAATTAGTTGTACATGAACTTTGAGATCTTTAAATATTTTAGGATTTATATATACATGTATTGCAAAATATTGACTTTAATGAGACTGGGTCATCAATTTATTTGTCAATACCTTGTCTCGTTTCAGAAATTGTTTTTGCGTAGAAAATGCTCTTGTATATCGAATCAACTGGTAGACAGAAGCCGTGTGCAGCTAATAATGGTATATTGAAGCATAAATGAAGGAAGTTCATCAAAGAAAAGTTTAAGCCAGCATGGCTATCAAGAAGCTTTTGCTAAAATTCCATAAACATCTATGGTAGTAAAACATCCAAACAAAAACAAATGTGTAAGCCTCTGTGGTAACTTTTTAGATTTGTTTATTTAAAATATAACTAATTTGGAATCGTTAAAACTTAGATTAAATTAATAAACTGAAAGTCTTTGTTCAGCTGGCATTTCAAAAGATGTTTTATTAAACTCAAAATGTTGACTTTACGATGAAAAAAAGCAGAATACTTAGAGTCAAGATATAGTAAATGAAAGGTACCATCATATTTCGAAACTTTGACAAAGTATTATTTTAAATGATCCTTTAAATCATTTCATTCTTAATTTTGCAGCTTAGTTAAATGGTGACACACCCAGACTTTGTCCGACATGTGCACAAACTTATAAGAAGTTTTGAAGTTGTTGTTGTTGTTGCGGTCTATTGCTGTTTAAGGTGCAGATTATAAATTGCCTTCATGACTCTTACAGAATTTCACTGACATTAATCATTTAAAAATCATTGTTTATATTGACATCATGCATTGTAATATTTCAGAAAATGAAAGAAAAAAAATTAAATTAAAAAGTTACAATATGTTTGGTCGAAAATAAGACATGCTGAGGCATGTTTTATGAAAATAATAAGAACATTTTTTGTTATAAAATCAGTTTTACAATGAAAAAATACTATTTTTTAACTGAAAAAGTAAAACGTAAAAAAATGTGCATAAATTAAACCTTTGGGCATTCAAATTGATAAGAATGAAAAACTTTTTTTTTTTAAATTTTGATTCTATAATAACGTATTTCACGACATGCAAAAACTGATGTACTGGTGCATATAATATGCATACTATGGATACCTTATTATAGTTACACGTGGAATAAGAATAACAGCTTTGGACATTCTAGAAAGTCTAGCTATCTACAAAGAATGAAAAACCATCTGAATGTTTTTGTGTGTGTTTTAAGCTTGTATTTAGATCAATTCATCGAAAATTCCTACATATCAAACATAAATTCTATTTTTAATCATGTAACTAAAATTCCGACCAGAACTGGTTTAGTTTTTAAAAATGCGTACTAAAAATATTTTGAGGCTCAATTTGTACATATACATTCGAATGAAATTGGAAAAACCAGAAAACATATTCTCGAATTGGTTATTCATGTGATCTATCAAATCTAAATGGAAATAAGTACGATGCATCAAACTTATTTTGCACATGTATGTAATTATATATTTTTTATTAATTGAAAAAGATATAAATACCTTCAGACTTCTCAGTTTATTTGTAACCTTGTGAGATTGTCTACAGAAAGGTAAAACTTTACTTTTTAGTACCTTAACAAAAACCTTTCTCTAAGCCATACATTTTTTATTTCTCGAATAGTTATGTATTATTTCCATATATTACATTATTTACTAGTATATTGAATTTTATTACGGCACCTGATCCCACCTCTGGTTTTTGGAGGTATGTGTTCTCTTCGCTCTTATTTTGTAATGTTTGATAGACTTTATAGCTCGAATACCGTTCGTTATCTCCACATACTGTAAAATCACATATTTTCGTGGGGTCAAATTTTCGTGGTTTAAGGAACAAGTGGCCCGTGGGCCACTTTGCTCACCTGAGAAGCTTTAACCATGCTATTCTTAACCAGATTTTCCCCTAGTAATACCTTTTGTGACCCCACCCAACCCCCGCGCCAAGGGTCATGATTTCAACAATTTACGAGTAAAATATATACTACCACAAGAAGCTTCTACATAAGTTTCAGCTTTTCTGGTCCAGTGGTTCTCAAGAAGAAGATTTTTCAAGATTTTTCCTTTATATTTCAAAGTGTGGCCCCGCCCATCATCGCAGATCATGATTTAAACAATTTAGAATCTACACTACCCCAGGATGCTTTCAAATAAGTTTCAGCTTTTCTGGCCAGTGGTTCTTGAGAAGAAGATTTTTAATGTTTTTTTCTACACTACCTAAGGATGCTTCCAAAAAATGTTTCAGCTTTTCTGGCTCGAGAAGAATATTTTTCAAGATTTTTCCTATTTCTATTTAAAACTTTGATTCCCTATTATGGCCCCGTCCTACCCCTCGGGTTATGATTTAAGCAAATTAGAATCTACACTACTCCTAGAATGCTTCCGAATAACTTTCAGCTTTTCTGGCCCAGTGAATCTCGAGAAGAAGATCTCAAGATTTTTTCTATATATTTCAAAGTAAAAGCTTTCCTGGCCTAGAGGTTCTTGAAAAAAAAAAGATTTTTTAATGACCCCATCCTATTTTTGTATTTTCTTAATTATCTCCCCTTATTAGAGGACCTGGCCCTTCATTTTAATAATTTAAATTTCCCTTAACCCAGGAATGCTATGTACCAAGTTTAGTTAAAATTGGCCCTGTGGTTCTTGATAAGAACTCGAAAATGTGAAAAGTTTACAGACGGACAGACAGACAGACAGACAGACAGACAGACAGACGAAAGGACGGACGACGGACAAAATTTGATCAGAAAAGCTCACTTGAGCCTTTGGCTTAGGTGAGCTAAAAATGTTGGTTCGTGGGAATTTGATTTCGTGGGTGAAGAACTTTGTAGTAGTTGTACATTTGAAAATTTACATTTCGTGTTGGGCATGAATTCGTGGGTCTCTTCATACCTCCAAAAACAACGAGAATTAAACCCCCACAAAAATTAGTGATTTCACAGTATTTCATTTGTATAAACTAATTACATGTACATGTACCTGCATGCACACCTTCATCGAAATTGTTAGAAGAACTTGCCTTTGACTGTCTTCGCGTTAGTCATTGTTTGTTT
>NW_026926766.1:0-27793 GCF_032062105.1 Saccostrea cuccullata | reverse complement strand
TTGCTCCTATTGCATAAAGACATAGCGGTAAATGAATTGCACCCTTCTGTATACAAGCGGATACTTTCCTCTGTGAACATAATTAAACTGAATGGATCAGCAGTAAAAAAAAAAACGTATATAATCAAAAATCTTCTTGCTCTGGGTATCGTTTTCCCTCAACATATCCTTGATTATATTCAGTTCAGTGATTGGAACTGTAGAAAATCAAAGTACTGTGAGTACTGAAAGACGGTGGCATGAATGATTTTGTTTGTTTAACACCCCTTTCGAGAATAAAATTTTTAGCAGCGAAGGATATTTTTCTGGCTAGCAATTACTGCGACACGGGATCTCAATCTGAATTAAGGGCCGATATCCATGTCACGCAGTGGGAGTCGAATCTGCGACGCCGGTAAGGATGGACTTCTTCAGGTCCGTGAGTCCAAAGCAAATCCGCTACGTCAAATGGCGACTGGCAGTATATAAGAAAAAATGTTTTAAGATTTAATAAATGATATGGAAATTATAAAAGTTTATTTCAATTTTTCACAATATATCTTCCTGTATTTTAATATATAAATTTATATTTTTTGTGCTAAAAAGTATAAAGTGTTATGAATTGTCACTGTTCTAAAATTGTTACTATCCTATTACAATTTTCATTAAAAAAAACATAACAAACTTCAAATAGGTATATGCATAAATAAACAATTGCAAATTATCAGATTTCATTTAATGTGTTTTGTCGCCTTACGACACACGGATGATAATGTCAAAATGTCTAAAGCAGCGTCAAGTTTCCTCTTTGCTAAAAACAAGTTTGATAATTCCAATTTAAATTAAGGAATTTCATTGATGCACATAGTTGAGTTTCCCTTAATTCTTCAAATAACAGCCAGAAACCAATCTCGAGCACAAATAGGACCTTGTGAAGATTTATTAGTACTAAAGTCATAGACAATATTTTTACTATCATTCAACTAAAGAATCTTATATATATTGGCTGTCAACATTGACAGCGCCTTCCGCTATTCCTGTAGCTGTTTGCTCTACCCTCCGATTTGATTAAAACGATTTCGCTTAGAAAACTCCCATTTCTCTAGTACACTAAAGAGGAAAAAACTGAACTGCTTTCCAGTGCGTAGTATCGTCATCGAACGCCGCCGTTTTTCGTGTGTTGGATTTACCACTTTCCCATTTCGGATGTTTGATAAATTGATAAAATAATTAAGCAAATGTCCTTAAATTTTCCAAAAGACGACACAATAGATAGTGAAAAAATTACTATTTAATTCTTTTATTTCGAAACAATACTCATGTATTATTTCTAAAACCGTTTTTTTTTTCGTGCGTAAGTACATTGAAGCATGTTAATGAAGTATTAATTTTTTGTCTATATTTTATCAAAAGAATTCAGATACACTAAAATATGATAAATAAATACTTGCGAAAAATTTCATCTTGCAGCGCCTACTATTTTTCGAGAAAAACGCTTTGTACACGACAACCCTCGTATACTGCTCGAAAAAAAATACAGAACAAAATAAAAATAACAAAATATTTTTCTGTCTCTATTTTCCTCGTCTCAAGTCACGATCGGAGTCTGTATATATGCGCATGGAGCTTTCTCCAGAATGGGTGAGGATCGTACATTTTGGCTATGGTTTGCGATGATGGTATTTCTCATACGTAATATTCTAATAATTATGCAATAACCCTGCAAATCATTTCGCAATACATATTTACTGCTTTGTGAACACACCAGAAGACTAACCTAAATTTAGCCCACTAAAATCGCATAAAATCCTAATAATAGTATTATTTCATGCACATGTATTTGAGTACCTTTTTTGTACACCCTTTAAAGGGTAAATTTACTAGAGGCACGTAACTTCGAGTTTCTAAATAGGAATGAAATATATGGGTAAATTGTCCGTTATAGTCTTTGTAATTATAGCTTTGACAAATTTTTATCCGTTGAGTCGTTTCTGTGTCCGAGATAATCAGACAAAGTCTTATTTTTAAAAACTAGAATGGTAATAAACTTAGCAAATTTTATGGCATCATATACCCCCAACAACCATTTTATTAACTGATTAAGATGTAGTGATCTTTTTTCTTCTTTCCTAAAATACATAATTTATATTCGTTTTACTAATATAGCATTGTAAACAGATATAAGAAATTCAAAGAAAAAGACAAAGTTTGTTAAATTTCAATAAACTATTTTTAAGTTTTATGGTAAAAAAAAATTCACAAAGCAGTATTCAAGAAAAAGCCGTGTGTTGTTCAGCAATTATTAGTATTTGATTTCGGAGTTAGATAGTGAAACAATCATACAATGAAATCTTCAAATATTTTTCAACAATTAATTGGTAATTTTAAAGAAACACAATGTGCCTACGAAACGGATTTTTCGAACATGTGAGAAAAACCGAAAAAAAAAATGTACGAATTGACATCTGTAGTTTGCATACGAATATACGAGTCGGTTGGTGTACGAGTTAGATTAGTTCGGCGTAACTCAATGAATATTCATGAGGCGAGAAATATTGATAACGGCAAATATCAGGAATTAGGCTATGTATCCATCAACGAAATGCCTTTGAAATAACTTGAAAGTATTTGTTAACTGTGTACATTTTATTTTCAACCATCGAAATAAGTCTACTTTCATTATTTTGACTCTGCAAAAATCGCCGCTAGGGTCCCCGTGTGTTTACACAGACCAGCAGCAATAGCCTGTGGCTATATATAGCCACCGTCTAAAAAGAGTGACTTGTCTCATCTCCGATGACATCTTCGCAAGAGTTTGTTTGCTAGGACAGTTTGTTAAATCTCTCCCAGACCCCTCACCTGTAAAAATATGAAGGTCTATATATAGGATCCAGGATGTTAGCCAGCCTCTTGAACTATGTACTTTTATAACAATATACTTTTTTTCAATTTTTGACCGGACTAGCTAAATAGGTTCCTGGTCTTATAAATTCAGTTCCTTTTGACAGTCCAAAGGTCTCTTTCAAACCCGTCCCCTGAAAAAGTTGGTCTAGATATCCAGGATGGAAGCCTGCCCCTCGACCGAAGTAATCTTATTACATTATAAGTCGTTTTTTTTCAGTTTTGACCGGGCTAGCTATATAAGTTCCAGGTGTTGTAAACTCGTTATCTTTCCACACTCAAGTAATTTTTCCCAGACCACTCCCAAGTACAACGATGAAGGTCTAAATATGGGATTCAGGATGTTTCATGAACTATGTACTCTTTTAACAGTATAATACAATCCCCCCCCCCCCAATTTGATCGGGCTTGTTAAAAAAAAGTTCCGGTCTTGTAAATTCAATTACTTTTTAAAAGTCAGGGGTCTCTCCCAGTCCCCTTTCCTGTTAAAGGTGAAGGTTTAAATATGGTATCCAGTATGTTAGCCAGTATGTTTAACTATGTACTCTTATAGCAGTATCATTTATGAATTTTTCCAAATTCCGACCGGGCTAGCTAAATAGGTTTCCGGTCTTGTAATCTCAATTTCTTTTGACAGAAGAGGGGCCTCCCCCAGACCCTTCCTCTATAAAAAAAAAAGATGGTCTAAATATGGGATCCTGGATGTTAACCAGGCACTGGCATAAGGTTTACCTATTGATGGTATTATATCCATTGTTATCAAATTGGTCGGGCTAGCAACATTGGTTTGGCGCTGTTACAAAGTCTCAAGTCCAACTTTTACTCTTTTCTTCCTTTCTTCAAAGTTAAAACCAGTAAATTAAAGCTACAGTCTCGACAAAGACGTCTGGTTTATTTTTGTATTTCTGTATCAATCTGAAAACTATTAAAGAATAATTAAATACTTGTACATTCATTATGATATACTTAATGTTGCATTGTTTATTGAACGACCCTCGTATGTGAATACCACAACTTGAAGTTATCCGCCACGATTTATTACCTTAGTCAATTTTATTTTGGACTGCCAATGAGAATCCGAAATCTAGGGAGCGAATCTATTTAGAATTTAACTTATTTTAAACATAAGTACATTTTGTAAAAATAGATTTATTTAATAACATTTCTATGAATTTTAAAAAATAATAACGTGACGAGGTATGTAATTTTGACATTTGTCCGGCGCTCACTGCTGTGGTCCTTTTACCTGTCACGCTGAAATTGAGTTTTATATTTTTCAGAGGATTGCCAAGAGATTACATGTAACCATTTACACATCTTTAAGAATTATGATTATTTTAGTCTTCTTCAAAAAACTGTTGCAAAAGCATCGTCAGTGATTGCTGTCTAGTGCGTTACATTGTTGCCACAATCTGCTAAGCCTGAATTTGTATAAACATATACTTGTATAGGCCAAGTTCTGCCTGTAACATACACAGTTCCTGCCACAAACTGATTTACCTCTACTTGAGCAAACAAGCTTTTGGAAGAAATCTGATGCCAAAGGTCCCTCTAAGAATATTGGTGCCAATCCACAAACACTTTCTTTCCAGCCAAACTCTAATGGTGACTTATGCACTGGCTTGGCTATGTGTGAATTCATCCATACACATGTTTGATACATTACACAAAGAATGTGTTTTGTAAAAGATGCTTCACAAGGTGGAAGTCAAGCAAGAGCTGTTTCTTTTGCTGTTGCTTCTTTGACTCTGAATTAATTGAGATTTCATGCTAATTCTTTAACCTTTCTTGTGGATTATGCAACACTGAACAAGCTTTCGTGAAGCATTTATAGCAGCATCTAAATCGTCACCGGAAAGAATTGATAGAGTTCAAATATTTTCTGAATGTTTCCGTAATACCATAACCCTTTTTCCCAGGCCAAAGAATGACGCGGTTGCGTCACAACCTGTCATAGCATGTCCAGAAGACAATATCTAAGATATTGTAGGACCAAGTGATTTCAACAGATCGTGGACGCGGTAAAGATCGCCTTCGGTCTCGTGAGCTTGATACATTTCCAGTTTGAAACCACAAATCGTCTATGTCATTTGAGGAAAGTAGTGTATAAGAAAGAGCAAGAGGGGACCGAACAATGACACGGCCTCTTACATAAGCTCAAAAGATAGAACCAGCAAACTGATAAAGTAGTACTATTCCCGTATCTGCTTCTTCGTGTGTGCTCCGTAGTTCATTTCAGGACTTAAATGTGCTAAGATATGTCGAGTAAGGACCCATCTGTGATCCCAACAGTACTACTGCATTCTTTTGATAAGTTTTTTTGTCGCCATGTCCCCCATATGCCATTAAAGAAATGCCATTAAGGAACCGGGCTTTTATTTTACAGAAAAATCTCCAGACTTGAAAGCTGACGTTATGGACTCTGGCAGCTGTATCATGTCTAATATGTAGACAGGCATCTGCTCTAAAGGTAACAAAAAAGTAAGGCAGCGTTGCTGCATTTGATTGTAGATGTTATTGTCATAGACTATCTACTTGTGAAATCCGGGCCAGAATGGAACAGTTTATTCTTGCAAATTTACCGATATTGGGATGTGGATAGTACTTTGGCGTGTAAGCTGGTGAAGAAACACCCACGTCGTCTCTGATATATTGGCATTTTAAAACGATTATGACGTGGTCTTTCCATAAGCATTTGCACAACGAGGTTGCCCTTGGCGTTCTTTTGGTTCAGAAAAAGAAAGACTAAGCATAAGTTGTTTTTTTTTCTTCATCCAATCTTAAGGCCTAGCTTGTCCCCTTATATCTTTAACAGAGGATAAGGGTGTGTTTCTTGTGTTTTCCTGCAATTGAAAGATAACTCTAGTCATTGAATGAAATGTTTTCTTACCATCAATGGTCTCAGTGTTGATATCAACATTATCTGTCCTTCTTTGTTTTTAAGGTGGCTCCCTTTTCAAAAGGAACAATACCATTGGGAACAAGAGAATGCTCTCCCATATTACCTACACCCTGGTTTGCCAAGCTGGTCAAGAAAGTTCTGCCTTCTGAATACGATGCACAAAAGCTAAAAAAAAGAGTGTCAAGTTTCAATAAGATATTTGGAACCATATTCCTGATGAAGTTGTAATGCAAGGTCTAGATGAAACGGGGTCTTTGTTTAATGACACAATGCATTCTGCTAAAGCTGTGACTTTTCTCTTTTAATCTACATTTTCATTTCGGTCAACTTCACCAATATGACTTTTCATCAATAAACCACAGCAGAAACTTTGTAAGCGAGCTTGGAGTTATCATAGTCCACCTGTCATGGGAAACTTCAACCGAAGACCGGTAAATATCGCGAGAAAGTAGTACAGACTGTTTGTCACCGTGAAATACTGAAGCAGCCGCCGCATGCAGTGTGTGATCTTCGTTCATCTTCACATTTGAAATTTCAAGTTAAAAAAATTAACTCTGCCTTCTACTGGCTGACTTCTTGAATAGCCTCTGCTTTTGAAACTGATATTAGAATTCCCTAGTCCGTCCTGTGTGTGTTTGAATAACGACAGCAGTGCCATAAAATTTCTCTAGTCTAGAATTTGTTTGAATATTTGTCACATAATTCTTTCGGCATAAAAGAATGAAACTTTCGTTTTTGCAAAACAGAAGACATTAAGAAAGCCTTTTTTTGATACACCAAATCATAAGTTATGTCTTTAGCTAACTGCTGAATGCTTTATCGTGAGATGTTTTATCGATGCTTTCCCCTGGTTGTTTCTATGCTGTATTAAACAGAAAATCAGTGATGCATGATCTAGGATAAAGTTTCCTTTCAACGAATTTTTCACAAGAAACCAATAATAAAATTCCATCACATCTTTCTTTTGCTGTGTTTGTTACCCTGTGAATTCGTTCTTTTTCTATTTTATGCACTTTTGTGTCACAGTATACTTTGTCTACTTTTGCTTACAGAAAATACAGAAAATCTATCTGGCCATGGAGCGTGTTTGAAGATTCATAACAAATTCTGCATGTAGAAGTGAAGTGGAAGGGTTAGTAATTGAATTAAAAATTTCCATTAATTTACCCAATGTATGTAAACGACAGTGATCATATGATCAATTGTCTTTGAACATTCAGCAGAAATAAGACAGGTGTCATATGTTGAAAATGAATATTACATGTTTGACCGCTGAGTGAGATGTTGGACCTGTCCATGAATGTTGGATATTGCCTACGTCACACAATGGGCGGAGCTCTATCTAATTTGCATTCGTTGGTGTTCAAAGTGACGGACCAGAGGTTACATTACGGAAGGCAATATAAGATACATGTTTGTAAAAAAAAAATCATTATAAAAGGTATTATATAAAATGCATATTTTGAAAAACAGTAATATTCGACAAACACATCTGAAGTTCGAATTGCCAATCTCTGAACTTTATTTAAGTATAGAAAAAAAATGACTTAAGAAAACTTTACGACCCTTCAAGAAGGGTGTCTCTTTCATAAAATATAACTTACAACAGTAAGGAAAACCGGTCCGAAACAGGCACGCAGCATCGTTTTTTAGCCAGAGAGTTTTTTTTACTTATTTTTTTTTGGGGGGGGGGGGGGGGGGTAGTGGCCAACCGACTTCCTTTCACTTCCAATTTTTTTTCATACATAACTACATTTCCTTGATATCACTTTACTGTGGTAAGAAGTGAGGGGGGGGGAGCAACCAACCTTTCAATAGATATTTTCAATAGTTAAGGTAATGTTGGGAAAAAAAGTGGGGGTCAGCCCCTTCCCCTCCCCCCCCCCCCCCCCCCCCCCCCCCGGTTGTTACGTGCCTACGAAAGATTCACTCGAAAAACGAGTGACTTGTTCCAAGATTGTCACTCCACTAATTATTGTCCCCAGCTTTTTTGAAAGAGAGGGACATTAAATCTCCTTGATTTGCCATGTCTGTTCATCTGTCTGTCTTTTCGTCTGTCAGTCTGTCACAAAAACTTTAACCTTGGTAATTAGAGATAGGACTTTCATACATGTATTTCACATGTATATTGTCGCAGGCGGGCCGATAGGTCGCCACACAAAATAATTCTAGAACAGTTCTTTCAATTTTTTTTTTACATTTATTCAAGGATTAATACATAAGTAAAAGTTGTGGCATTGGTATGTTGTTTGGGTAGATTGGTTCCCTGGACTAATTTGGGACCTACAAAATCATTACAAATTCACATATTATAACAATTGTAAATAAAATATATCAACTTGATTCGTGCTTATGCATATCATAACATTCACTGTATACTTTGCACTTTACTGCATACACTAAAGCATTTTACTGCATACTGCATTTTACTGCAAATACTTAAGCATTTTACTGCATAACTCCACAAAATATTTATACGAAATATTTGTGTACAATAAACACGTACTTTACACCATACATTGTAGCTACTACATACTATAATAAGACTATAATATACTCGTATACTTTTAACATACTACTAATACTTGAAATGATAGCAATGCACACATTACTCAATCACGTAATTTACATCAAAGTTAAGAACTAAGGTCCTTGGCCATTTCAGGAAACTGTATAAGATAAAACCTTTTAAATTAATAAAACAAACTTACCTCAGAAGATATGTAAAGTCTGGTCAAAATACTTTGAAGAATACTACTGTGTTACTAATTCTCGAGCAAGTGAAGAACGTCTGCTCTACCCAATTGCTACACCCAAACTGACCACTTAACAGCACGGGATTTAAAATAAAATATAATTAAAATTAAATATAAAAAAATACAAGTAAATTCTACTGAGCAGATAAAATAATATGGAACACCGTTATGGCATTTAAATAAGTTATTTACATATCGAAACAAGTTTACGTTAAAAAAATATGGAATAATGTTTGGACGTTAATTGTGACACACCTCCCCTATTCAAATAAGTACGAAGTACTTTTACAGCTCAACAATTAACGTATGAAGTAAAAGAATTTTTCTTTATACTATATACATTTTTTTTTACTTTTTCCATAAAGATAAAATAATAAAAACACTGTTCTTATTGTAAACTCATTACTGACTGTCACTGATTCACTCCTGTCGACTTAAATAATCAGCTCCGACGTTTTCCTTTCCCCTTATTGCGATAATACGGAATCTATAAGGCTGAAGGAGTAGTGCCCACCTCATAAGTCTGGAATTTACAAGTTTAGTCCGGTTAAGATATACCAATGGATGGTGGTCGGTCTCCAACATGAACTCCTTACCGTAGAGATATCGGTGGAATTTCTGGACCGCCCATACAATACCTAGACATTCTTTCTCAATGGTAGCATAGTGTTCCTCACTCGGTTTCAACTTCCGGCTTGCATACGCCACGGGTAACTTGATATCGTCTTCCTCCTGTAATAGAACTGCACCTAATCCTTTGTCAGAGGCATCCGTCTGAAGAATAAAAACTTTTGAAATATCTGGTAATTTCAGTATTGGTGACTTTGTCAAGGCTGATTTTAAATGTTGAAATGCAATTTCCTGTGATTCAGTCCATTGAAGTTTTTTTGACGAGAATTTCCTTGTAAGATCTGTTAAGGGAAGAGCAATATGTGCAAAGTTTGAAATAAATTTTCGGTAGAAATTTACCAACCCTAGGAAGGATCGCAGTTGTTTCTTGGTAGTTGGACGACTTGCCTGTTGTATTGCTGATATCTTGTCGGGATGAGGTTGCACTCTGTCACCTCCAACGATGTGTCCTAAACACTCAAGTTCCTTGTAACCCACAGAACACTTGGTTGGTCTAGCTGTAAGGTTTGCTGCACGTAGACGCTGAAACACTTTGGAAAGCACAAGAACATGTTGATCAAACGTGTCAGTGAATATAAGAATATCGTCAATGAAATTATCAACGTTTGGAACATTGTGCAAAACCTCCCGCATAAGCCGACAAAATGTCGCTGGTGCGGTAACTAAACCAAACGGCATTTTAGTAAACTGAAAAAGCCCTAAAGGAGTTTGAAATGCAGTTAAAGGACGAGCAGACTGAGTAAGTGGCACTTGCCAATAACCCTTAGAAAAGAACTTGTGACCTGACAATTTTGCAAATATCGCATCCATATCTGGCATTGGCTCTGCGTCAAACACAGTAATTCGATTAAGTCCCCTGAAATCTACACAAAACCGATAAGATTTGTCTTTCTTCACAACCAAAACAATAGGTGACGAATAAGGACTTTCTGATTCTTCTATGACCCCCATCTTCAACATTTTACTTACTTCTTCCTTAACCGTTTCTATCATTGCAAATGGAATTTGCCTCGGACTTACTCTAATGGGTTTGTCTGTAGTTGTCCGTATGTCGTGTTCCAACACATGGGTGTGACCTGGTTTGTCACTCAAAACGTCACTAAAGCTGTGCAGAAGTTCCATCAATGTCTCCTTCTCCTGCCTACTCAGGTCTGGGTTCAAATCTACATCCTTATATGTTTCTACATTACATGAATCTACATACCCTTCTTGTTCATCTCCGAACTCCGACTCATCAATTTTATCTGAACTGACAACAGACATTGCAGAACTTACCACTGGATTTGATCGTTCAATATAACCTTTCAACAAATTTGCATGATAGGTTTTGAGTTTTCCATTTATGTCTAATTGGTAGTCAACATTACCTATCTTTTTGACAATTTGGTATGGCCCTTTCCACTGCATTAACAGCTTATTACTGTCAGTAGGTAGTAGAACTAAAACTTTCTCACCTGCCTTCATGTTACGACTTCTTGCTTTCTTATTGAAGTAAGCTCTGTGTCTCCTAGATGCTTTCTCAAGATTCTGATGGGCCAGTTCACAGGTTGACTCTAACCGGTCTCTGAGATCAAATACATATTGATAAGTGGACTTTACCTGTGGATCCTGTATTTCCCTTGTCCAAAGGTCTTTGAGAATCGTCATAGGTCCTCGAACAGCGCGACCATACACTAGCTCAAATGGGGAGAAGCCTAAGCCTTCCTGTGGTACTTCACGATATGCAAAGAGGACGGCTGGTAGGTACTTGTCCCAATCCTTTGGTCGATCGATACACATCCTCTTTAACATCTGTTTCAACGTACCGTTAAACCTTTCCACTAGTCCGTTACACATAGGGTTGTACGGTGTTGTCGTCAGCTGTTTCACTGAAATTAGCCTACTTACCTCCATCATAAGTCCAGATGTAAATTGTGTACCCATGTCTGTAAGAACCTCCTCTGGTACCCCAATACGAGAAAACATTTCTAACAAAGCCTCTGCAACCCTTTCAGTATCTATACCCGGGAGCGCTATAGCCTCTGGATATCTCGTTGCGTAATCTACTAAGGTTAATATAAATCGGTTACCTTTATCTGTTGCCGGATGTAATGGACCGATTATATCTACTGCCACTCTCTTAAATGGTACATCTATCAGAGGCATTCTGTCCAGCGGGACTTTGCTCACCTTTCCTTTTGAAACAGTTCTCTGGCACGTATCACATGATTGACAGAACCGCTTAATTTCAGATTTCATACCAGGCCAAAAGAATTCTGACAAAATTCTGGATATAGTCCTACCTGTTGCTAGATGACCTGACATAACTGATTCGTGTGCTAGCTTCATAACAATCGTTCGAAATTTAGAAGGTACTATGAGCTGTGAAAGAGTCTTACCTCCTTCCTTTTCCGATGCCTGATACTCCCTGTACAAAAGTCCTTTCTTCTCTAACCATCTTACCTTCCCATTTCGCGATATTCGACCTTCTTTCGCATTCCGAAGTGATGTTTCAAGGGATGGATCCTCTTGTTGTTCACGCTGTATATCCTCAGGTTTGATATCGTCCTTGACTATATCTGGAACTCTGAGAGCTGGGTAAGGTTTCTTCTTTTCTCTTGCTTGCTGTCGAGTCTCCACTGCTAAGACAGTCTTTGGTCTCCACTCTGGGTCGGGATCATGGGGTTTCCTTGCGTCGTGTACCTCTCCAATGATTAAATCAAAAACAGGGTTTTCCATACACCAAACCTCAAATTCACCTGTCACATATGGAGAATCTATACATACCTTTGCAAGTGGCACAACTCTCTTGGTATTATCTGCTTAAATACAAGTTTCACTTTTACCTGTTAAACTTTCATTTTTCACCAAGCTTCTCCTTACCACAATATTTTGACAACCAGAATCTCGAAGAAGTGTGACTGGTTGACCATCCACATATCCAGCAGATAGTGGCATAGGTTTCCTAGTGCTGTGACATGCCGAAGTTAAAATGGTTGATTTGTCACATACCTGAGAGTAGAGAACCGAGTTCTCACTACAAACAAATGCAGAACAATTCTCTGGTGTTTTGTCAACGTCTCTGCGCTCATCTTTATGCACTAGTGCGCCTGAAATCTTACCTTTGGATTTGTGACACTGTGGAGCTATATGGCCCTGCTTACCACAAATGTAACATTTTCTCTCTGTCACTGGAACGAACGAAGACTTCTGGTTTTGGGGTCGTTGCTGTAGATCTTTAGGTTTAACTTGCGTCTTACTTATTTGTACTTCCGTAGGTTTCTTAATAACCTTTGAACATAAATTTGAAGCACTTGTGTTTCTCGCCTCTCGAAATTGGTCTGCTAGAATGCATAATTCATCTGCCGTCTTTGGGACGTTCTGTTTAAGAAACACCAACAAATCATAATTGCACACATGTAAAAACTGATCACGAAGTATAAGATCAAAGAGATCATCAAAAGTCGTAGAGATCTTAGACATTTCTATCCAACGAGTGAGGTAAGAACCTAATCTGACAGTAAACTGAGAAAATGTTTCACTATTTTCGGGACGACAAGAACGAAACTTTCTTTTGAAACCTTCTTCCGTCATGTCATATCTCTGGAGTAACGCTGCTTTGAGCTCATCATAATTATCTGCTTTTGACTTTGACATTAAAGCATAAACCTCTAAAGCACGACCTTTAAGTAAAGCACTCGAATGAGTTGACCAAAGAGATGCATACCTTTCAAATCTTCGCAGATAACTATCCATCTCATCTCTGTTCTCTTCAAACGACGGAATTTTAGGGGTACTTGGTTTGACTGAGTTACTACTCACCTCATTCACTGATATGTTGCCCTTCGTTGCCATTTCCATCTCATGTTCATCAGCCATCTGTTTCAGCTTAAGGTCATTGTACATACGCTCCAATTGTAGTTGGTACTCACGTTCATCTTTCTCCTTTTGACGAACTGCCGCTCTTTCTTCACGCTGCAAAGCTTGTTGATCGCTCACATATTTGCGTAAACTATCGTCTTTATAGCCTAGTCTTTCTCCAGCAGAAATCAAATCATCTAAAGACTCCATTTTTAACAAAAATGTCAAATGTACACAACAAAATGTTTTTACTAACTCACTACTCTGTACACATGTTTGACATACTACTACTATACACAATACTGAACTGTTGAGTTTGGGTGACACAATTGTTAATGAATTTAACTGATCTACTACATTACCATGACCAGTCTCCACAACACACTCTGAAGTAGCTTGGCAATCAGCTTTTAAGGAAAACTTCTGGATCCCAAATAGCCAATGATCTTGTCCTACAATTACAGCAATTACAATGAAACAATTGATACTATGCAACATGGAAAAGCACGAATGTTCATCAGTTAAGAAAAAAATGATAAATAAAATGCAGTTTACTTTTAACAGAATAAATACTTCTGAAATTACAATCTGTTTGAGATAAATAGAGTTTCAGTTATTATGTGTGTCAGTTTTACTTATAATTTAACAGTTCAAGAATTCTTGGTAAAGTCAGTTATTATTTTCCCTGTCTGTATCCTGTTGCCCAACCCTATAGACGGGTCTGTATCCAGTGGATTGTCACGTGGGCGTCTCCTTGTTGGTATGTGCTGTAATAAGACAAGTTGTTGAATCTACGTCATAGGATCATCACACTTTCAATGGAATCCTGGGATCTGTATCTTTTAATGGCTGTAGCCTATCAATATCCCTGGATCGAAATTCCTGGATCTCCCTAGGTTGATCTCACTGGGTTGGTCGCCTTGGGTGGATCTTCTTGGGCGGATCCCACTTCTGACACCAAATGTCGCAGGCGGGCCGATAGGTCGCCACACAAAATAATTCTAGAACAGTTCTTTCAATTTTTTTTTTACATTTATTCAAGGATTAATACATAAGTAAAAGTTGTGGCATTGGTATGTTGTTTGGGTAGATTGGTTCCCTGGACTAATTTGGGACCTACAAAATCATTACAAATTCACATATTATAACAATTGTAAATAAAATATATCAACTTGATTCGTGCTTATGCATATCATAACATTCACTGTATACTTTGCATTTTACTGCATACACTAAAGCATTTTACTGCATACTGCATTTTACTGCAAATACTTAAGCATTTTACTGCAAACCGCATTTTACTGCATAACTCCACAAAATATTTATACGAAATATTTGTGTACAATAAACACGTACTTTACACCATACATTGTAGCTACTACATACTATAACTAGTGCTTATTGTAACGGGGACCGTTACAGATGTTCCCCAAACGCTCCCCAACTCCCTTTTGGTGCCATATTCCCTGTTATCTCTATTAAATAAGAAATACTTTATGGAATTTAGACTTAATCAAGGTCTTCCAAGAAAAATGCAAAATATATTAAAAAAAATAGGCATTGCACGCGTGTTCATGTGCGTAACGACCATATTATCTTGTCTACACTATCTTAAATTTTAATAATATCAAAGCATTTAATCCAAAAGTATTAAAAAATGCACTCATTCGAGTGCATTTTTTATTTTACTCATTTCACGTGCACGCACGTGCAAGCACGTGCATAATGACTACACCTTCTTGTAGGAGTCCCTTATATTTATCCAAGTTCTAAATCTCATCCTGTTTGGTTGAAAAAGAAGAGAGTTATAGCCATTTGAAGTTTCAGCCAATCAGATTGCAGCACACGTGCATGCGCGTGATTTCATGAATATTTTCTATATCACATTTTAGGATATCGTAATGCATGACTATGTTTTAAATTTCAAAGCATTTCGTCAAAAAACAAAGGAGATATAGCCATTTAAAGTTTTAGCCAATCAGATTACAGCACGTGCGCATGCGCATGCTTTTATTAAAATTCTAATACATCATGCTGTAGATCTTTATAATGTAGGACCATGTTCAAAATTTCAAAAGATTATGACAAGAAACAAGAAAGATATTGAGACTTTAGTTTCAGCCAATCAGAGCAAAGCGCACGTGCATGCGCGTGAGATCTTGCTATTTTGACCATGCCATCTTGTCTATACTACTAATGTATCCTTACATTATGAGTTTCAAAGCATTTTATCAAAAAATAGAAAAGTTCCGACTATATCTATTATACTGGTTATTTCAAGTGTTGCACGTGCGCGCTCTTGCAAGCACGTGCGCGCAAAATGACCTTGATTCCGCAAATCTGCATAACATGTCTACTTACCCTAAAAAGGTTTTACCTACCTCGGACGAACAGTTTACAAGATCATTCCCGGACAAAAAAGTACCCAGGAAGAAGAAGAAAAAAATAATAATAACTAGAAAGTCTGCTATTGCAAGCAATAGCATATGTCGCCCCGTACTGGACAAGACTTTCATTTTAATCATCACTAAAACAAAAGTTCATTAGGTACGTTTGAACAACCATCGAGTTGTATCAGTCCTTTCCATTGGAAATGGAAGACCTTAATTGGGTACATCCCACTCATTATTTTTAGAATCGGTAGGAGAAGAAAGTAGTGCAGGAAAATTACAAGTTCCTAAATTTGCAGACTTGCATAAAAGAAATCTGGCAGATGTACTGAACTGAGCCTCATACTTGTTAATTGGCAGTGTCTTTCCTATCATAAAAGCTTGGGAAATGTAATTTATGAAGAAGATCAGCCGAATTATTTTGTGTATTGTAACGCCAGTGAGAACTCTGAAATTTCCATCTTTCACTTTCATTTTAGAGGTTCTACCGAAAAACGAATCTGACATGCCACCATCAATTCGAGCATTTCTGCATTGCAGAGAGCTGATGTTTGTTATGAGAAGATAAATCATGTGTAAACTTTCTCAGTTTAGCGGAATCATGAACATTTTCGGCGATATGAATGTTTTGTATACAGTGGTGATCAAGGCTTCGCGAACCTGCAGGAGCGGATCAAAGGATTTATGAATGAATAAAAACTATGGAAATGACGTACCAATTTTTTAATTTATACTTGCACTATCTAATGAAATGAATAATATACAAGTGATAGATATACAAGAAAACGCGAAATGATAATAAATGCAGCTGACAATCGTTATTTTTTTTTTAATATAGATAAAATAAAATATTTATAAATTCAAGAGACAAACAGAAGGAGAATGAATGATGGCAAAATATCACATGACGGGAACTGAATTTTATGAATGAAGATTTTAAAAAGTTACTTGTAAGTTGTATATGTTATAACTGTGTATTCTACTTGGCTGTGTGCTTCAAAAAGGGGGGGGGGTCGTCTTGAACATAGTAAATAGCCATAACGTTTGAAGGGTAAGTACTAGGGCTTTCATATTTCAAATATGTAATCCTTGTGAAAAGAACTTTTATTTGATACGACGAACTTTGACCCTTTGACCTAGACCTTGGAGAACACATGTGTACATCTGAATCTTTTTTTATGTTTCGTTTCTATGGCAACTGTGAGCGACTCATTACAATTATTTTGAAAGTAGAAATCACTTTGACACATTGCAAGGAATAAACATTGAAAGTTTCAAAACGATTGCCTGAGTAGTTATTGAGAAAATCGAAATTAAAGAATTTTAACTTTCACCTGGTTTCCATGGCAATAATCGATTATTTGAAAATTTTAAATGCGAAGCGCACAACTACAGATACTAATCATTAAAATAAGAAAAGTTTCATGACGAACGTTTAAGGGACCAGAGAGAACACTCTCGGACAAAATTTGTCGCTTTTTACAGGTTTCCATGGCAACGGTAGACATATTGGAACTGAACGACCTCACTGCACAACTACAACCAGTGATCGTCCTTTGAGGAAAGTTTCAGGAAGATTGTCCCAGCCATCTCCGAGAAACAGCCTGGATAAAAAAAACATGCGTACAATATCAATATGTCGTCCCCGACTTCGTTCGGGGCGACATAATAACTCCTGAATTTTTCTCATCAATAACTCCTGAATTTTCCCCTTCAATTCGAGCATTTCTGCATTGCAGAGAGCTGATGTTTGTTATGAGAAGATAAATCATGTGTAAACTTTCTCAGTTTAGCGGAATCATGAACATTTTCGGCGATATGAATGTTTTGTATACAGTGGTGATCAAGGCTTCGCGAACCTGCAGGAGCGGATCAAAGGATTTATGAATGAATAAAAACTATGGAAATGACGTACCAATTTTTTAATTTATACTTGCACTATCTAATGAAATGAATAATATACAAGTGATAGATATACAAGAAAACGCGAAATGATAATAAATGCAGCTGACAATCGTTATTTTTTTTTAATATAGATAAAATAAAATATTTATAAATTCAAGAGACAAAACAGAAGGAGAATGAATGATGGCAAAATATCACATGACGGGAACTGAATTTTATGAATGAAGATTTTAAAAAGTTACTTGTAAGTTGTATATGTTATAACTGTGTATTCTACTTGGCTGTGTGCTTCAAAAAGGGGGGGGGGGTCGTCTTGAACATAGTAAATAGCCATAACGTTTGAAGGGTAAGTACTAGGGCTTTCATATTTCAAATATGTAATCCTTGTGAAAAGAACTTTTATTTGATACGACGAACTTTGACCCTTTGACCTAGACCTTGGAGAACACATGTGTACATCTGAATCTTTTTTTATGTTTCGTTTCTATGGCAACTGTGAGCGACTCATTACAATTATTTTGAAAGTAGAAATCACTTTGACACATTGCAAGGAATAAACATTGAAAGTTTCAAAACGATTGCCTGAGTAGTTATTGAGAAAATCGAAATTAAAGAATTTTAACTTTCACCTGGTTTCCATGGCAATAATCGATTATTTGAAAATTTTAAATGCGAAGCGCACAACTACAGATACTAATCATTAAAATAAGAAAAGTTTCATGACGAACGTTTAAGGGACCAGAGAGAACACTCTCGGACAAAATTTGTCGCTTTTTACAGGTTTCCATGGCAACGGTAGACATATTGGAACTGAACGACCTCACTGCACAACTACAACCAGTGATCGTCCTTTGAGGAAAGTTTCAGGAAGATTGTCCCAGCCATCTCCGAGAAACAGCCTGGATAAAAAAAACATGCGTACAATATCAATATGTCGTCCCCGACTTCGTTCGGGGCGACATAATAACTCCTAAATTTTTCTCATCAATATGAACTCCTGAATTTTTCTCATCAATAACTCCTGAATTTTCCCCTTCAATTCGAGCATTTCTGCATTGCAGAGAGCTGATGTTTGTTATGAGAAGATAAATCATGTGTAAACTTTCTCAGTTTAGCGGAATCATGAACATTTTCGGCGATATGAATGTTTTGTATACAGTGGTGATCAAGGCTTCGCGAACCTGCAGGAGCGGATCAAAGGATTTATGAATGAATAAAAACTATGGAAATGACGTACCAATTTTTTAATTTATACTTGCACTATCTAATGAAATGAATAATATACAAGTGATAGATATACAAGAAAACGCGAAATGATAATAAATGCAGCTGACAATCGTTATTTTTTTTTTAATATAGATAAAATAAAATATTTATAAATTCAAGAGACAAAACAGAAGGAGAATGAATGATGGCAAAATATCACATGACGGGAACTGAATTTTATGAATGAAGATTTTAAAAAGTTACTTGTAAGTTGTATATGTTATAACTGTGTATTCTACTTGGCTGTGTGCTTCAAAAAGGGGGGGGGGGTCGTCTTGAACATAGTAAATAGCCATAACGTTTGAAGGGTAAGTACTAGGGCTTTCATATTTCAAATATGTAATCCTTGTGAAAAGAACTTTTATTTGATACGACGAACTTTGACCCTTTGACCTAGACCTTGGAGAACACATGTGTACATCTGAATCTTTTTTTATGTTTCGTTTCTATGGCAACTGTGAGCGACTCATTACAATTATTTTGAAAGTAGAAATCACTTTGACACATTGCAAGGAATAAACATTGAAAGTTTCAAAACGATTGCCTGAGTAGTTATTGAGAAAATCGAAATTAAAGAATTTTAACTTTCACCTGGTTTCCATGGCAATAATCGATTATTTGAAAATTTTAAATGCGAAGCGCACAACTACAGATACTAATCATTAAAATAAGAAAAGTTTCACGACGAACGTTTAAGGGACCAGAGAGAAAACTCTCTCGGACAAAATTTGTCGCTTTTTACAGGTTTCCATGGCAACGGTAGACATATTGGAACTGAACGACCTCACTGCACAACTACAACCAGTGATCGTCCTTTGAGGAAAGTTTCAGGAAGATTGTCCCAGCCATCTCCGAGAAACAGCCTGGATAAAAAAAACATGCGTACAATATCAATATGTCGTCCCCGACTTCGTTCGGGGCGACATAATAACTCCTGAATTTTTCTCATCAATAACTCCTGAATTTTCCCCTTCAATTCGAGCATTTCTGCATTGCAGAGAGCTGATGTTTGTTATGAGAAGATAAATCATGTGTAAACTTTCTCAGTTTAGCGGAATCATGAACATTTTCGGCGATATGAATGTTTTGTATACAGTGGTGATCAAGGCTTCGCGAACCTGCAGGAGCGGATCAAAGGATTTATGAATGAATAAAAACTATGGAAATGACGTACCAATTTTTTAATTTATACTTGCACTATCTAATGAAATGAATAATATACAAGTGATAGATATACAAGAAAACGCGAAATGATAATAAATGCAGCTGACAATCGTTATTTTTTTTTTAATATAGATAAAATAAAATATTTATAAATTCAAGAGACAAAACAGAAGGAGAATGAATGATGGCAAAATATCACATGACGGGAACTGAATTTTATGAATGAAGATTTTAAAAAGTTACTTGTAAGTTGTATATGTTATAACTGTGTATTCTACTTGGCTGTGTGCTTCAAAAAGGGGGGGGGGTCGTCTTGAACATAGTAAATAGCCATAACGTTTGAAGGGTAAGTACTAGGGCTTTCATATTTCAAATATGTAATCCTTGTGAAAAGAACTTTTATTTGATACGACGAACTTTGACCCTTTGACCTAGACCTTGGAGAACACATGTGTACATCTGAATCTTTTTTTATGTTTCGTTTCTATGGCAACTGTGAGCGACTCATTACAATTATTTTGAAAGTAGAAATCACTTTGACACATTGCAAGGAATAAACATTGAAAGTTTCAAAACGATTGCCTGAGTAGTTATTGAGAAAATCGAAATTAAAGAATTTTAACTTTCACCTGGTTTCCATGGCAATAATCGATTATTTGAAAATTTTAAATGCGAAGCGCACAACTACAGATACTAATCATTAAAATAAGAAAAGTTTCATGACGAACGTTTAAGGGACCAGAGAGAACACTCTCGGACAAAATTTGTCGCTTTTTACAGGTTTCCATGGCAACGGTAGACATATTGGAACTGAACGACCTCACTGCACAACTACAACCAGTGATCGTCCTTTGAGGAAAGTTTCAGGAAGATTGTCCCAGCCATCTCCGAGAAACAGCCTGGATAAAAAAAACATGCGTACAATATCAATATGTCGTCCCCGACTTCGTTCGGGGCGACATAATAACTCCTGAATTTTTCTCATCAATAACTCCTGAATTTTCCCCTTCAATTCGAGCATTTCTGCATTGCAGAGAGCTGATGTTTGTTATGAGAAGATAAATCATGTGTAAACTTTCTCAGTTTAGCGGAATCATGAACATTTTCGGCGATATGAATGTTTTGTATACAGTGGTGATCAAGGCTTCGCGAACCTGCAGGAGCGGATCAAAGGATTTATGAATGAATAAAAACTATGGAAATGACGTACCAATTTTTTAATTTATACTTGCACTATCTAATGAAATGAATAATATACAAGTGATAGATATACAAGAAAACGCGAAATGATAATAAATGCAGCTGACAATCGTTATTTTTTTTTTAATATAGATAAAATAAAATATTTATAAATTCAAGAGACAAAACAGAAGGAGAATGAATGATGGCAAAATATCACATGACGGGAACTGAATTTTATGAATGAAGATTTTAAAAAGTTACTTGTAAGTTGTATATGTTATAACTGTGTATTCTACTTGGCTGTGTGCTTCAAAAAGGGGGGGGGGGGGGTCGTCTTGAACATAGTAAATAGCCATAACGTTTGAAGGGTAAGTACTAGGGCTTTCATATTTCAAATATGTAATCCTTGTGAAAAGAACTTTTATTTGATACGACGAACTTTGACCCTTTGACCTAGACCTTGGAGAACACATGTGTACATCTGAATCTTTTTTTATGTTTCGTTTCTATGGCAACTGTGAGCGACTCATTACAATTATTTTGAAAGTAGAAATCACTTTGACACATTGCAAGGAATAAACATTGAAAGTTTCAAAACGATTGCCTGAGTAGTTATTGAGAAAATCGAAATTAAAGAATTTTAACTTTCACCTGGTTTCCATGGCAATAATCGATTATTTGAAAATTTTAAATGCGAAGCGCACAACTACAGATACTAATCATTAAAATAAGAAAAGTTTCATGACGAACGTTTAAGGGACCAGAGAGAACACTCTCGGACAAAATTTGTCGCTTTTTACAGGTTTCCATGGCAACGGTAGACATATTGGAACTGAACGACCTCACTGCACAACTACAACCAGTGATCGTCCTTTGAGGAAAGTTTCAGGAAGATTGTCCCAGCCATCTCCGAGAAACAGCCTGGATAAAAAAAACATGCGTACAATATCAATATGTCGTCCCCGACTTCGTTCGGGGCGACATAATAACTCCTGAATTTTTCTCATCAATAACTCCTGAATTTTCCCCTTCAATTCGAGCATTTCTGCATTGCAGAGAGCTGATGTTTGTTATGAGAAGATAAATCATGTGTAAACTTTCTCAGTTTAGCGGAATCATGAACATTTTCGGCGATATGAATGTTTTGTATACAGTGGTGATCAAGGCTTCGCGAACCTGCAGGAGCGGATCAAAGGATTTATGAATGAATAAAAACTATGGAAATGACGTACCAATTTTTTAATTTATACTTGCACTATCTAATGAAATGAATAATATACAAGTGATAGATATACAAGAAAACGCGAAATGATAATAAATGCAGCTGACAATCGTTATTGTCCCCCGCTTGAAAAGTGGGGGATATTAATTTGGGTTTCCGTCCGTCCGTCCGAATCCGTCTGTCCGTCCGTCCGTCCGCCCGTCCGTCTTTCTGTCTGTCTGTAACGCTTTCGTTTCCACACGATATCTCGAGAACCCTTTGAGCTTTTGCAATGAAATTTAGCATAGCAACTCCCTATGGACTAAAGAAGACCCCTATTGATTTTGAGGTCAAAAGGTCAAAGGTCAAGGTCATAAATAAGCAAATTTGTCTGTTAAAACACTTTCGTTTCCACACGATATCTCTAGAATTTGAACTATCGCAATGAAATTTTACATAACAACTCCCTGTGGCCTAAAGAAGACCCCTATTGATTTTGAGGTCAAAAGGTCAAAGTTCAAGGTCGTAAATTTATACATTCTGTCTGTGTGTAACACTATCATTTCCGGGCGATATTTCAAGAAGATTTTGAGCTTATGCAATGTAATTTTATACCAAAACTCCCTAGGCAATAATCGTCTCTCGCCCCTCTCAAAGTGCCCCGCCCCGTTTGTTTTATTAGTATTTATAGTATTACATGTCGCTATTTTTAGCGCAGGGGCATGAGGAGAGTTATTGCGTATAAAACAGGTTCTCGGGACTTTATGTTCTTATTATATCTATTATAACTGTTTAATAAAGGCTATTGTGTAAAATTTTGAGAATACCGAACATGAAAACATGAATATATACATGTATGTGACTTCAGTTCTGCATATACTTTCTTTAAAGCGACTCCGTTTATGTCTCTCGCTTCAAATGTGAGAGGTCTTGCACCTTTCTTTTCTTTTTTTTTTAAATACTTTTTTTCTTACTAAATGATAGTATTCAGCATGTGAAATGAAAAAAATTATGAGGTTATAAAATCATTACAGTGTGATAAATATTCCATATAAAAAAATCTTCTATACACATAATAAAGAAAAAGCAATCAAATCTTTATATGCATATTGACATACATGTATTTTATTTCCTTCAGTATACATGTATACATTTAATAATTCTACAAATTCAGTCAGGGGGAGCCGACTTTTTCCCTAAGCGGGGGACACGAATTCTCTGAATTAGCTTGTTTTTTTTTTAATATAGATAAAATAAAATATTTATAAATTCAAGAGACAAAACAGAAGGAGAATGAATGATGGCAAAATATCACATGACGGGAACTGAATTTTATGAATGAAGATTTTAAAAAGTTACTTGTAAGTTGTATATGTTATAACTGTGTATTCTACTTGGCTGTGTGCTTCAAAAAGGGGGGGGGGGTCGTCTTGAACATAGTAAATAGCCATAACGTTTGAACGGTAAGTACTAGGGCTTTCATATTTCAAATATGTAATCCTTGTGAAAAGAACTTTTATTTGATACGACGAACTTTGACCCTTTGACCTAGACCTTGGAGAACACATGTGTACATCTGAATCTTTTTTTATGTTTCGTTTCTATGGCAACTGTGAGCGACTCATTACAATTATTTTGAAAGTAGAAATCACTTTGACACATTGCAAGGAATAAACATTGAAAGTTTCAAAACGATTGCCTGAGTAGTTATTGAGAAAATCGAAATTAAAGAATTTTAACTTTCACCTGGTTTCCATGGCAATAATCGATTATTTGAAAATTTTAAATGCGAAGCGCACAACTACAGATACTAATCATTAAAATAAGAAAAGTTTCATGACGAACGTTTAAGGGACCAGAGAGAACACTCTCGGACAAAATTTGTCGCTTTTTACAGGTTTCCATGGCAACGGTAGACATATTGGAACTGAACGACCTCACTGCACAACTACAACCAGTGATCGTCCTTTGAGGAAAGTTTCAGGAAGATTGTCCCAGCCATCTCCGAGAAACAGCCTGGATAAAAAAAACATGCGTACAATATCAATATGTCGTCCCCGACTTCGTTCGGGGCGACATAATAACTCCTGAATTTTTCTCATCAATAACTCCTGAATTTTCCCCTTCAATTCGAGCATTTCTGCATTGCAGAGAGCTGATGTTTGTTATGAGAAGATAAATCATGTGTAAACTTTCTCAGTTTAGCGGAATCATGAACATTTTCGGCGATATGAATGTTTTGTATACAGTGGTGATCAAGGCTTCGCGAACCTGCAGGAGCGGATCAAAGGATTTATGAATGAATAAAAACTATGGAAATGACGTACCAATTTTTTAATTTATACTTGCACTATCTAATGAAATGAATAATATACAAGTGATAGATATACAAGAAAACGCGAAATGATAATAAATGCAGCTGACAATCGTTATTTTTTTTTTAATATAGATAAAATAAAATATTTATAAATTCAAGAGACAAAACAGAAGGAGAATGAATGATGGCAAAATATCACATGACGGGAACTGAATTTTATGAATGAAGATTTTAAAAAGTTACTTGTAAGTTGTATATGTTATAACTGTGTATTCTACTTGGCTGTGTGCTTCAAAAAGGGGGGGGGGGTCGTCTTGAACATAGTAAATAGCCATAACGTTTGAAGGGTAAGTACTAGGGCTTTCATATTTCAAATATGTAATCCTTGTGAAAAGAACTTTTATTTGATACGACGAACTTTGACCCTTTGACCTAGACCTTGGAGAACACATGTGTACATCTGAATCTTTTTTTATGTTTCGTTTCTATGGCAACTGTGAGCGACTCATTACAATTATTTTGAAAGTAGAAATCACTTTGACACATTGCAAGGAATAAACATTGAAAGTTTCAAAACGATTGCCTGAGTAGTTATTGAGAAAATCGAAATTAAAGAATTTTAACTTTCACCTGGTTTCCATGGCAATAATCGATTATTTGAAAATTTTAAATGCGAAGCGCACAACTACAGATACTAATCATTAAAATAAGAAAAGTTTCATGACGAACGTTTAAGGGACCAGAGAGAACACTCTCGGACAAAATTTGTCGCTTTTTACAGGTTTCCATGGCAACGGTAGACATATTGGAACTGAACGACCTCACTGCACAACTACAACCAGTGATCGTCCTTTGAGGAAAGTTTCAGGAAGATTGTCCCAGCCATCTCCGAGAAACAGCCTGGATAAAAAAAACATGCGTACAATATCAATATGTCGTCCCCGACTTCGTTCGGGGCGACATAATAACTCCTGAATTTTTCTCATCAATAACTCCTGAATTTTCCCCTTCAATTCGAGCATTTCTGCATTGCAGAGAGCTGATGTTTGTTATGAGAAGATAAATCATGTGTAAACTTTCTCAGTTTAGCGGAATCATGAACATTTTCGGCGATATGAATGTTTTGTATACAGTGGTGATCAAGGCTTCGCGAACCTGCAGGAGCGGATCAAAGGATTTATGAATGAATAAAAACTATGGAAATGACGTACCAATTTTTTAATTTATACTTGCACTATCTAATGAAATGAATAATATACAAGTGATAGATATACAAGAAAACGCGAAATGATAATAAATGCAGCTGACAATCGTTATTTTTTTTTTAATATAGATAAAATAAAATATTTATAAATTCAAGAGACAAAACAGAAGGAGAATGAATGATGGCAAAATATCACATGACGGGAACTGAATTTTATGAATGAAGATTTTAAAAAGTTACTTGTAAGTTGTATATGTTATAACTGTGTATTCTACTTGGCTGTGTGCTTCAAAAAGGGGGGGGGGGGGGTCGTCTTGAACATAGTAAATAGCCATAACGTTTGAAGGGTAAGTACTAGGGCTTTCATATTTCAAATATGTAATCCTTGTGAAAAGAACTTTTATTTGATACGACGAACTTTGACCCTTTGACCTAGACCTTGGAGAACACATGTGTACATCTGAATCTTTTTTTATGTTTCGTTTCTATGGCAACTGTGAGCGACTCATTACAATTATTTTGAAAGTAGAAATCACTTTGACACATTGCAAGGAATAAACATTGAAAGTTTCAAAACGATTGCCTGAGTAGTTATTGAGAAAATCGAAATTAAAGAATTTTAACTTTCACCTGGTTTCCATGGCAATAATCGATTATTTGAAAATTTTAAATGCGAAGCGCACAACTACAGATACTAATCATTAAAATAAGAAAAGTTTCATGACGAACGTTTAAGGGACCAGAGAGAACACTCTCGGACAAAATTTGTCGCTTTTTACAGGTTTCCATGGCAACGGTAGACATATTGGAACTGAACGACCTCACTGCACAACTACAACCAGTGATCGTCCTTTGAGGAAAGTTTCAGGAAGATTGTCCCAGCCATCTCCGAGAAACAGCCTGGATAAAAAAAACATGCGTACAATATCAATATGTCGTCCCCGACTTCGTTCGGGGCGACATAATAACTCCTGAATTTTTCTCATCAATAACTCCTGAATTTTCCCCTTCAATTCGAGCATTTCTGCATTGCAGAGAGCTGATGTTTGTTATGAGAAGATAAATCATGTGTAAACTTTCTCAGTTTAGCGGAATCATGAACATTTTCGGCGATATGAATGTTTTGTATACAGTGGTGATCAAGGCTTCGCGAACCGAAATGAATAATATACAAGTGATAGATATACAAGAAAACGCGAAATGATAATAAATGCAGCTGACAATCGTTATTGTCCCCCGCTTGAAAAGTGGGGGATATTAATTTGGGTTTGTCCGTCCGTCCGTCCGTCCGTCTGTCCGTCCGTCCGTCCGCCCGTCCGTCTTTCTGTCTGTCTGTAACGCTTTCGTTTCCACACGATATCTCGAGAACCCTTTGAGCTTTTGCAATGAAATTTAGCATAGCAACTCCCTATGGACTAAAGAAGACCCCTATTGATTTTGAGGTCAAAAGGTCAAAGGTCAAGGTCATAAATAAGCAAATTCTGTCTGTTAAAACACTTTCGTTTCCACACGATATCTCTAGAACCATTTGAGCTATCGCAATGAAATTTTACATAACAACTCCCTGTGGCCTAAAGAAGACCCCTATTGATTTTGAGGTCAAAAGGTCAAAGTTCAAGGTCGTAAATTTATACATTCTGTCTGTGTGTAACACTATCATTTCCGGGCGATATTTCAAGAAGATTTTGAGCTTATGCAATGTAATTTTATACCAAAACTCCCTAGGACGTCTCTCGCCCCTCTCAAAGTGCCCCGCCCCGTTTGTTTTATTAGTATTTATAGTATTACATGTCGCTATTTTTAGCGCAGGGGCATGAGGAGAGTTATTGCGTATAAAACAGGTTCTCGGCGGACTTTATGTTCTTATTATATCTATTATAACTGTTTAATAAAGGCTAAATAAATCAAACACCATGGATTGTGTAAAATTTTGAGAATACCGAACATGAAAACATGAATATATACATGTATGTGACTTCAGTTCTGCATATACTTCTCTTCGAGTAAAGCGACTCCGTGGTCTAGTGGTTATGTCTCTCGCTTCAAATGTGAGAGGTCCCGGGATCGAATCTCGGTCGAACCTTTCTTTTCTTTTTTTTTTAAATACTTTTTTTCTTACTAAATGATAGTATTCAGCATGTGAAATGAAAAAAATT
>NW_026926765.1:0-28403 GCF_032062105.1 Saccostrea cuccullata | reverse complement strand
CGGACGGACGGACGACAGACAACGGGTGATCAGAAAAGCTCACTTGAGCTTTCAGCTCAGGTGAGCTAAAAAAATCAAAATTTAAAAAAAGGGGACCAGGGGCCTTCTGGATCACCTGAGTATCATGTAACAACTTTCTATCAATTGAATTTAATTTGTGTTTTAAACCAGAGGCCATGAAATTCACAATTTTGAAAGAGGCACCATTGCTTATCAAACTATACACTTAGCATGCTTACTTTGGTTAATTAAAACACAGAGGTAGATCAGAGTAACAAAGAGAAAATGCATTTCCACTTTATAACTAGTTATGCACCCCAACCTATAGGAACCACTAAACCTGAGACCACATATTTCAAAATTTTGGAAATTTTATCATAAATTTTATTTCATCATAAATGGTTGATTAATACCAAAAAGCAGTTTTCAAAGCATTCATTTATTTTCAGACTATGTAACCTCACCCCCCCCCCCCAGTACCCCTGACCCTGGGGCCATGAAATTAACCATTTTGGAAGAGGTGCCTTTCTTCATCATAAATATGTACTAAGATCATTGGCATAATACCCATTCTTGCTCATCATGTCTATGTACTTAGTTTGTTTAATACCCAGGAGCAGAGAAAAAGATGTTCAAAGAATTTATGTACATTAACTATATAATCAATAGAAACCCCCTCCCCTAACATCAGAACCCCTGACCCTGGGGCCATGAAATTCACAATTGTGGAAGAGGCACCCATATTCAACATAACTATGTACTTGGCTAGTTTATTTAATACCCAGGAGCAGAGAAGAAGATTTTCAAAGAAATAATGCATTAATTTTCACTACATAATCTATTGCACCCAGCCCTTAGCACTAGAACCCCTGACCCTGGGGCCATGAAATTCAAAATTTTGTTAGAGGACTCAATGCTGATTACAATCATACCAACAGTTTGACTGCTTGATGTCAAGTAGTAAAGAAGAAAATTTGTAAAGATTGCATTAATTTTAGTGGTTTTGGCTCCATCCATTCCCCAAGGCCCAGGAGGGGAGGGGGGGGGGGGGGTATGGACCATGAAATTCACTATTTTTGTTCCCTTCAGCCAAAGATGCCTTTGCCAAAAATGGTTGAAATTGATTCAGCAGTTTCAGAAAAGAAGCTGAAAATGTTCAAATGTTAACAGGACAGACGACGATGGACAAAAATGGATAGCAATAGGTCAACTGAGTGACTCAGGTGACCTAAAAATGGGCACTTGCATGGTGTGTAAGGTATTTCATATATTCAGAGATGTTTTTGTCACTTGCCTAGTGCTACAATTAAGTACACAAAGAGAAATCTTTAGTGCCTGTATATAATATGTACTCGAGGTGATGCCTCTTGGCTACACTAGCAGCCATTTACTAACACTTGGTACTAACACTTGCTTCTTGGGTATAAAAAACACTTGGTAATACTTGTTATCAACACTCAGCATAATCCCTGTTGAGATTCTGATAGGCTAGATATTTGGACTGATGCCGTCACATAATCCCTGGACAGTCACTCATAATTCATGTCTGAAGATTATTAAGTCCCAACTTCGGTCGACTATAGCAACAATTATTCATCTAGACCACAATGCCGTTTGCTTCAATTAAGTCATTTAGTTGTTTATTTGACTCTCTGTCACTATTATTTCTACATAGCTTACCGTTTAGGCATGTAAATCCAACATGAAAATATTCACTGAAATCTCTGTTCGAAATATGGTTCCTGTGACAAAATTGTTTACCTCCTCGAATAAAAGAGTTCCTATAGTCTGTTTTTACCCTTGCAAACGACAAAATAGATTGTGGGATTGAATAAGGATAATTTTTAACCCAATCTGGTCTATTCAAATCTTTTATTTTAAATCAATATTCATGTGCTTTCTAACAAAACCTTCGTTTTTTGACCGTGTACTGTAGGACCGTGCCTGTGCACATTCACGCATAATAAAATCTTTATTTTTGTCTATCTTTTACCAAAAAAGTTATGATGCACTTAGATATGATAAATAAACATTCACTGAAAATTTCAGCTTAGTCCATCCATTATTTTTCGAGAAAAATGCTTTATCCACCACTCGTACACTACCCCATGATGCTTCCATATATTAAAGTTTCAGCTTTTCTGGCCCAGTGATTCTTGAGAAGAAGATTTTAAAAGGTTTTTCCTATATATTCCAATGTAAAATTTGAATCCCTACTGTGGCCCTACCCTACCCCTGGGGGTCAGGACTTGAACAATTTAGAATTTATACTACCCCAGGATGCTTTTATATAAGTTTCGGCTTTTCTGACCCAGTGTTTTTCAATCTTGAGATTTTTAAAGAATTTTCCTACCTATTTCAATGTAAAGCTTTGATTCCCCATTGTGGCCTTCTCTACCCCAGGGGTCATAATTGAACAATTTTTAATCTACACTATCCTAGGATGCTTCCTTATAAGTTTCAGCATTTCTGGCCCCATGGTTCTTGAGAAGAAGATCTTTTTATGACCCCACCCTATTTTTGTCTTTTCTTGATTTAAGGGTCCTCCACACTGTGTGACTTGTGACATATGAAGAGAAAAAAAACTTTTACTTCCAGTTTTTTCTAGTTTGCGCACTGACGATTTGCCTGGCACCGCTTGTAAGAGAGTTTTACAAACGCTGTAGAGATAAAGGTTTTGCGAAGGGAAAAGCATGCAGTACACTGAGAGCGACACCCTAATCATAAACAATAAACACATGGCATGATCACAGAGTGACCGATAAAGAAAAAAAGATGTGCAGTTTTCTTTTTTAATAAAAGAAAAACAGATCTGGGATTATATTACATAATACAGCCTACTCCGGATATATTGAAATTCAGGGGACCATGAAAATTATTTCAATATATCTGTAATTCAATATAAACGAAATCGTGTAGCCGCCATTTTTTTTTAATTAAAAGTTCAATCCCGATTTTAAATTAAAGAACAAACCCGAACAAATTAATTTTTTCATCGTTTACCTATAACAGTGTACAGATTACATGATATATTAGTATTTGTACGTATAAATAATTTTTTTCTTTCTTTTTTTATCAATCTTTAACTTCATTATTATTCCCCGATCGCATTTATTTACATTTTGGAGAAAAATCACCGATGTCAAACTGTTGAGTACTGCTGAACGCTGCATATATTTTATCGTAAGTGTATTCCCGACGGGTTGATCTCTTAGCTTCGAATTTAGGCTTATCTCTAGCCATTAACAATACGTATTTAATTTGAACGTTAAGTTGCTTCTAGATCTGTGGGGGTTACTATGTTGCCTTTAGCCTAAATACTTCCATATTAAATATATATACACGGAAACAAAGAATTTAGCAGTGAATAATTTTATTTCGTAAGAGCATGCAGTATAAAAACACATCAGGTGAAAACTTATTCACACCTTTTTGAATCAAGTGGTCAGTCAGGCATAATTTCTGTCACCAACCGTAACGACAGCCGCCAGGTGTACTTCAATATAACCGTTATAAAAACAACTCATTATCACCTGTGGGGACCGATCAGTGGCTTCAATATAAGCGATATTTCAATATAGCCAATTTCAATTTAACCGTTATTTTAATGCAAAGAATATGATAGTAAAAAACTGGGGATTTATTTTTATTTCAAAATAAGTGGAATTTCAAAATAAGCGAGTTCAATATAAGTGGAGTAAGCTGTAATTCTTAAACAATGGGTGCTGGTATGATAAGAAATTTTTAGGTTATTTGTACTTTCAGGCTAATCAACCCAATCTGTATTGAAAGTCGATGTTTTTGCACACTAATCTCATTGTGTGTTTATAAATATTGATAAAATAATGTGCGTTTCTAGTTTTCCTCTTTTATATCTATCCAGTTCAGTAGCAAATAATGAGTAACTGTAGTCATGGTGACGTATGCGGAGACTTGCCAAAGTTTTTGAGTCCCGTACAACAGGAAAGATAACTCCAAAAAGGAACTTTGATACCAAAGATTTTGAAAATATTTTTTCTACATCAGTGCATTCAATTCTAATTAAAATTAAATTTTACAAAATTTGTTGTGCTACATATGAAAACAGACTGGGAAAAATATCTTGAAACTTGTGAAATTATTATACCCCCCGCTTGAAAAGCGGGAGGGTATATAGTAATCGGTATTTCCGTCCGTCCGTCCGTCTGTTACGCTTTGGGGTACCCATCTTTTATCCGCAACTCCTCTCATACCACTGAATGAAATTTGATGAAACTTTCACAGAATCTTTATTACATATTGCCATTGTGCACCTCCTATTTTACTTTTTGATCCGACACATATTTTGGGTTTCCCGGCCACAGGAAAACATGGACTTTTTCACCAGTTAAAACCATATGGGAGGCGGGGGGTATCATTTAGCGAGCTTATCGCTCACAGTACCTCTAGTTACTTTTAAAAATCAGTATAAATTATCATTCTAATTCCTGGCCAGTTTTTAAAGGTAATTGATGTTTCTTATTAGTAATGCTCAGTAAATTATGAGAACATAAGCTGGGTGTGTGTGGAGGACCCTTAATATCTCTCCGTGGCAGGGTTGGCCCTTAAATTTATTAAAAAAATTAATATTCCCTTCTCCCAAGGATGCTTTGTACCAACTTTGGTTAAAATTGGTCTAGTGGTTCTTGAAAAAAAGTTGAAAATGTGACAAGATTGCAGATGGACGGATGGACAGACAGACAACAGGTGATCAAAAGAACTCACTCGAGTTAACAAGTTGAGTCCAATACGCCTTCCATTAGCTTAATTTGTGGGAATGCAATAACCATCTGATTCCTAACCCATAACTTTAATCAATCTAAACTTCAGGCATTTAAATCACATGACCTGTTAACAGGTTAACATCTAGAATGAAGACCAGGAAGTGAATTGTAATATACAGGATTATCAGGGAGGCCATGTTGGATTTAGAGGTGAGAAAAAGTAATATTTAGTAGATTTTAACAAGTTACAAGATGAGATAATATGTAGCATATAACATAATGAAAGACATGTTACTCAGTTGTCATTGATGATCTCAAGTGTAGTAAAGTATATAGCTTGAAATGCATTTAGTGCCGGCTTGTTCACACTGAGAGTTAATTTAATTCACAGTAAACTGATGCGAAGTTAACAAATGCAAATTAAAATAATGCAGATTAAATTGCCTTCACACGACAGCTAAGGTGAAGTAAATTAATGCAATTTAAAATTTCAATTCTACTAAAAGGCTATTCAGAAAGGCTATTATGATGTCATTTGTAAATCATGTCATGTATGCAGAGCAATCCATTTGATATAATAATGATAGTGACTACAGGTATACATTTAGTGATTTACATACTTTTCCTTGATTTTTGAACCAAATATAGCACAGATACCAATATCTAACCACCAACATAATTTTGTACTGTGACTCAATTCTCCCCTTACGCATGCGTCAAAATTTAATTCAAATTAGCTTTGCTTACCTTTCACACGGAGCTAATTCGAAGTAATTTAATACGCAGTAAATTAATTCCAATTAAACTTATTCACATTAAATTCTCCGTGTAATTTAAGGTCAGATATGACACATTCCTCAAAAATATATAATTTTCCCCAAGAATTTGTCATCGAAATATGTGTAATCTTCTGAATAGCTTATATAACAATTTTTGGTGTACTTATATTCAAAATCATTTTGAAAGCGATGTAGAAGTCAGAAGAGAAGGACAAATATGAATATTTTTTTATATAATACGTAGAGATACAAAAAATATATTTGAGGAACGTGTCGTCTGACCTTAATTTGCAGAAACCTTCATGTAATTTGAATTACACTTTTTGTGTAAATAGGGCATGAGATTCTACTGTACATTACCTTGATGATATAAATCAATACTACAAAATGTAAAAGAACAGGGTACAGTTTCAATACAAATTAAGCCCTGTATTTTTCTAAATTATGAAAGTGATATAAGAAATCAAAATCCATTCTTTCTGAATCATAAGAATTCCCTGCAGTAAGAATACACAAATTTTTTTTCTCATATGACCTCCTAAATGCTAATTGTGACGTCATCAACTTGCGCATTTCCCGTATTTTCTTAAAAATTTGCAGAGGACATCTGTTTACAGTGGAATTTTCTTTCTGAAAATATACTCTGCCACCGTTGCCCAAAAAGATTTTGAGATAGCAGTTTACATAATATATCCAAAAATTAAAGTGGGCGATGGTGGCAGACACTATTTTCTAAAGAACAATTAGCACAGAAATGAGTCATTTTGAGTTTTTTCTGCATTAAACTTAGAAATGTGCCAAATTAATGATGGCATATTTCCAGAAAGGTCCTCCTTAATGCCACATTCTTTAACGATTTATCATATTCACCTATTCAACTATTGTTAAAGCCAATTTCATAACTTTAAGAACATTAAATTTTTAGGACACACTAAAGCTATATACTCGCCTATGAGTCAGTATTTTGGGAGTTAAAATTGAAGTCCAAAAAGTCTATGTCCGACTTATAGGCGAGTCATAAAAGAACTGGTATTTTTCTGGATGGCGAATCGTAGTATTCTATAAACATTTTCAACAGCTACCTTTGAACAAAGTATCGGTGTGCCGGTATTATAAGATTATACATAAATTACATGTATTTTATATACATGTATCTAATAAAAAAATTTAATCTTGGGAAGGCATTTATTTTTTATGATTAAATTTACATATCGACTTCATTTCTAAAAAAAAATATTAATCAAAATCAGGATAAAACATCAGAGCATTTATTATAAATTGTCACCTGAATCTGGCAAAAAGTTGTAACGACTTATAAGCAGGTCAATAGCAAATCCCTGCCAAATAACCTAAAAAAAATACAACCAACTTATAGGCAGACTGACTTATAGGCAAGTATATATACGGTACCTTCTTCTTTAACGTCATTTTCTTCCTAATAAAATCTTTCCAACAAGATGTACAGATTATTTGTTAAACTGTAAACACTTTTTACATATTTCCCTACTGTTATTTCCAAAATGTGTAACGGTCTTAGAATTTCAAACACAAAACTTAACGAGAGGCTCTTGGGCAACATCACTCACCTGAGCATTGTGGCTAGGAAAAAGTAGAAATTGGTTTATTATTGAAAAGTTTACATCCAAAAGAAGTCCCATGACCAATCATGGCTTTACTATTCTTGAGATGATTTTTAAGAATTTTCCTATTTATGTCTATGTAAAACTTTGATCGGCCATTGTGGCCCCGCCCTACCCCCTGGGGTCATGATTTGAACAAATTTGAATCTACACAACCTGAGAATGCTTCCATATAAATATAAGCAATTATGGCTTTGCAATTCTTGTTGAGAAGATTTTAAAAAAAATTTCATATATATTTTTCTATGTAAAACTTTGATAGGCCATTTTGGCCCCACCCTACCCCTGAGGGTCATGATTTGAACAAACTTGAATCTACACTATGTGAGGATGCTTCCATATAAATATGATCAATTATGGCTTTGCTATTCTAGAGAAGAAGATTTTTTTAAAAATGTTCCTATATATTTCTATGTAAAACTTTGATCGGCCTTTTTGGCCCCACCCTACCCACGGGGGTCATGATTTGAACAAACCTGAATCTACACTACCTGAGGATGCTTTCATGTAAATATAAGCAATCATGGATTTATAATCCTTGAGAAGAAGATTTTAAATAATTTTCCTATATATTTCTATGTAAAATTTTGGTCGGCCATTGTGGCCCCGCCCTACCACCGGGGGTCATGATTTGAACAAACTTAAATCTACACTACCTGAAGATGTTTTCCCATAAGTTTCATCTTTCCTGGCACAGTGGTTCTTGAGAAAAAGATTTTTAAAACATGCCACCAAATTTTCACTAATTCCCAATTATCTCCCCTTGAATAAGGGCGTGGCCCTTCATTTGAACAAATTTGAATCCCCTTCATCTAAGGATACTTTGTGGCAAGTTTGGTTGATATTCAACTGCTAGAAGGATATGTTGTTTCTTGAAGATTAATATTGAGAAATACACAGTTTTGTTCACCTCATATTTCTCTCTTTGTATATGCATGTATTAATTGTGTTAATTTGTGTTATGTTATTAATGTTCATGACTGTATGCCGACATAGTAATTATCAATAAAGTGAATTGAATTGAAATTGGCCCAGCGGTTCATGAGAAGAAGTCGAAAATGTGAAAAGTTACAGACAGACAAGATGGACAGACGGACGCCGGACAAAATGTGATCAGAAAAGCTCACTTGAGTCTTCGGCTCAGGTGAGCTAAAAACTTCTCTTGTTTTTGTTCAGAATCGCTTTTATAAGTTCCTGTAATCATGTGATCTAAGTCTCCATTTACTTTTAATTACAGGGTCATGTAATGAACTGAACCTAAACCCCAGTGATGGACCCCCGTTATAGTGCCCAAGAACACCTCCTCTGTGACCTGTGTCAAAAAGCAGCATTACAGAGTCATTGTGAACTTTGTCAGATTAACCTGTGTAAGGCCTGTGTAGGGGAGCATCTCTCTGATTCATCTAAAAGACACAATGTTGTACCATACAGACACAGAACTTCTACTCCTAACTACCCAAAATGTCCAAATCACACCCAGAAACATTGCGAACTTTACTGTGAGAAATGTGACATTCCTGTCTGTTCTAACTGCCTCTCCTCTGGGAAACATAAAGGACATGATTTACTTGATGCTCTACAAAAACTAAGTTCTAAAACAAAAGATTTAGAAAATGACTTGGAAGAACTAGAGGAAAAAATCTATCCTAAATACAAAGAAATGACATTAGGCCACAGTTTTTATATCTTTCGGTTTACGGATCCGCCGACCCGATTTTTTCAGGGTCTAGAAAATAAATATAATGGATTTTATCACCACTTTCGATAATTTTCCGGAAAATTCAAGCCTGATCATCAGGGTTTTAATATTCATAATGCGTCTGAGTCCTAAACATGTATTAAAACGTCTCATTCTTTCAAACGTTTCAGTGACTATAAACAGAAATGTGTAAACATGGCGGCAAGCATGTCTTTTTTCAAAGTGCAGTTAAAATGTCTTGGAGATAGCACGATGTCTAGAAACTTTTCAGAGAAAATGAAAGAAGAGCAAACTATGGGAGATGCAATATTTCTTTTTCCCAAAGAGTCTTGTTTAAAACGTAATCTTCTATGATTTTTATGGAAATAAAAATAACCACCAAATATCAGCTGTTGACTGTTTCAATGACATAACTTCGCTATTTTTTCCCATTGGTAATATTTTTCTTCCAATTCAAAAATAAGGAATTAATATGTTGAAACTGGACAAAAATTGTAGAAATTGCACACAAAGACTGTGTACGTTTTTTTAAAAACGAATTTCATTTCCAAAACCCAGACACATGCTAAATTTTGTGTGATAAGTGTATGAAAAAATCAATATGACCAGATAAATAGATCGTTTTCATGGTTATAGGTCCCAGATACATGACTTGTTGACATTCTACTTTATAAGTAGCTACAATGTCATGCTAATAAAAAGAAATAGGCAACAGTGTAGGGTTTCACTAAAAGAAGTAAAGATAATCTGTGACTTCGTCTTTATAATTGATACAATATAGTTTACAAGATTATGAATCTAAATCAAAGTAAATTAGTTGGGTTTTTTTTTTTTAAAAAATGAATGTGTCATGTTCCCAATATTCTATGATCAACATCTTTAATATTTAAAAAGAGATTTTTTAATGATTTCAAATAAGATCTGAAGTAAACCCTCTGCAGTAAAATCATTTAAAATTTTAGTTCCTTTTATTTGATTCTCATTTACTACAAATAATTTTTCCAAATTTCAGGAAATGTTTCTAATTTTTACCAATTCAAAAGAAGTGTGGTGGTGTTTTTTGTTTTTTGAAATCAGCGATGTTCCGTTTGAAAGAAGTTTCAAATTATTTTTATTTTTATTTTGTCACCACCCAATGGACATTTTGGCTGAAAAAATCCGTAAACCTAAAGATAAAATAACTTTGGCCTTAGATTTGAATTCTGAAAAAGTCAACTTGGAAAAGCATTACAAGAAACTGACAACAGCTGTCACCAAACAAGGAGAAGACTGGCACAGAGATATTAACATCATTGTCAACAAACAGAAATCTGAAATTGATGAGATGAAATCTGAACACCTGGCTGCTCTAAATAAACAGGAAAAAGAAATCAAGCAGATTACTTCTGATGTAAAACAGAGCATAGTTGATCTGAAGAAAATACTGGACTCCAATGATGTCTCCCTAACATCTGCATATAAACCCAGGAATGCCCAATTCAGAAGATTACCTCCTAGAGCAAATACTTCATTACCAAGTTTTCATCCACATCAAATCAACCGAGCAATGCTCCATCAAATGTTTGGTTCTCTGTCAGCATTATCCATTACTACAGAAGAACAAGGCTACAAAATGGAGGAACCAAAAGCTATATCCACTCCTAAAGTGAAACCAATTCTTGATGAACCAGAGCTCATCACCACAATAGACACTATGTATGATAAACTATGCAGTGTTACCTGCCTCAATGATGGAGAAATCTGGACATTTGGGAATGATGAATTCTTAAAACTCTACAACCTCCATGGCAAAATACTGAAATCAATCCAAACTAAGTCTGGCAACAGACCATGGGACATAGCAGTGACAAGGAGTGGAGATCTAGTTTATATTGACCAAGATACAAGAACTGTAAACATAGTGAAGAATGAACAGATACAGGAAGTGATCAGACTACAGGGGTGGATACCTTACTATGTCTGTAGTACCTCATCTGATGACCTCCTGGTTACCATGACCAGTACTGATTATAAAAAATCAAAAGTTGTCCGTTACTCTGGCTCCACAAGGAAACAAACCATTCAGTTTGATAGTGAAGGCACACCTTTATATTTATCTTGTTCCTACATCACAGAGAACAGGAACCTGGATATCTGTGTAGCTGACTATGGAGCCAGTGCAGTAGTGGTGGTTAATCAGGCAGGAACACTCCGATTTAGATACACTGCTACTCCCTCTACTACTAAGGGATCATTCATTCCATATGGCATCACAACAGACAGCCAGAGTCAGATCCTGACAGCAGACTGTCACAACAACTGTATCCACATCCTAGATCAGAACGGACAGTTGCTCCGTTACATTAATAACTGTGATCTACAGGATCCAATGGGTTTATGTGTAGACACCAGAGACAACCTCTTTGTAACTGAGTTTAACAGTGGTAAAGTGAAGAAAATCAAATACATGTAAACAATGTAAACATACCGGTAAACTGTATATAACTGAGATAATCTCCCTGTGGCTGACTAAATTAAAATTGTGAAGAAATTCAACTACATGTACTTGTAAACTGAATTGAAATATGAAAAAGGTTTTATCTTGTTACACAGGAGTTAAGACTGAAATTCATTAATGTCTCAACCAACTGATAACAATATAAGTATAAGATGATGACGATGAAAATCATGAAATACACTACACTTTGATATGATATCAAACAAGGCCCATGGGCCACAACACAAACCTAAGTTACAGTGGCCCTGCTGTTCCTCATCAGATTTCCCCTTACCTATTATGGTCCTACATACCCTACCTCCGGGACCCATGATTTCAACAATTTAGAATCTACACTACACCAGGATGCTTCCACATAAATTTCAGCTTTTCTGGCCTAAAAGTTCTTGAGAAAATCATTTTTAAAAATTTCTCCAGTGAAATTCATTGTTAAACTGAGAATCTCTATTGTTGTAGCCCTGTCTTAACCTCAGGGTCATGATTTGAAATTTTTAAAATTTACACAAGGCCAGAATGTTTCCACTTAAGTTTCAGCTTTTCTGGCCCAGTGGTTCTTGAGAAGAAGATTTTTAAAGATTTTGCCTTGTATATATTTCAAAGTAAAAATTTGATTCTCTATGGTGGCCTGCCCTACGCCTGTGGGCCATGATTTGAAGAATAAAGAATCTACTCTACCCCAGAATGCTTCCACAAAAGTTTCAGCTTTTCTGGTCAAGTAGTTCTCAAGATGATTTTCAGATATTTTGCCCATTTCAATGTAAAACTTTGATTCCCCATTGTGGCTCCACTCTACCCCCATGGACCATGATCTTATCAATTTAGAATATAAAGTACCCATCGATGATTTCAATTAAGTTTCAGCTTTTCAGACCCAGTGGTTCTTGAGAAGAAGATTTTTTAATGACCCCACCCTATTTTTGTTCTTATAGCCTAGCTTGAAAAGTGGGAGGGTAGATAGTGATCGGGATGTCCGTTCGTCTGTATGTCCATCTGTCTGTGCTTCCATTTGTTACCCTTTGGGGTACCCATCTTTTTAGCTGCAGATCTGTAGCTCTCCGAAAAAATTATTGATAGACCAGAGAGCTACAGTGCCATCCATTGAAAAAACTGTATATTTACTGCGCACAAAAAAGTGCGCTCGATTTTTGATTAATTCTTACAAATTTTTACCTCAATTGCAAAAACTGTAACATTGTAAAAAATTCCTCTCTCCTCTATCAAGTTCTCTCGTAGTTGACATCTGAACGAAGACAGGACAAAAACAATATACACCTCGGATCTATAGATCCGGGAGCATAATAAAATCAAAAACCGTCTTAGGAAAAAATGCTAATCTGAATTACCTTAATGATGACAGCATGTGCGGGTAGGTTGACTCCCCAGGCTAGAGTGGCCGTACACACCAGACATTTAATGTGTCCTGCCGCGAAATATCTCTCCACTAAGTTCCTGTCCTGCCTCAGCATGCCCGCATGGTGAATTCCAAAACCATCTGGGAACAGTTCCTTCAGCTGCTTGTTACGAGATTTCAGGGTCTGAAAAACAAAGTGTCATTTAGTTTCTGCTGAAAATAATCACCAAGTCTAAAGTAGCTGCAAGATTAGTACTTCCTTGTGCATAATTCCCTTTAAAAGATTTTATATTCACATATTATGAAAAAAATTTGCCTCATATATAAACTGAAAAGTCAAATGGTAACTTAATATTGCATTCCAAGTATTGACAGGATGTAGTCACCAATGATAAGCACACATACTGGATTGTTACTTTACAATTTTTCTCCTCGCGTTGTTTTTTGGAGATATTTAATTAACTGGAATCAATGGTTACAATGGCTATTTTTAACTCACTGATTTTTCGGCCTGCCCGTATTGAGCAGACTGCTCCGGAGAAAAGAACCCCATCTCTCCGTTGTTTTTGGCGATTTCTCGGAGGACCATGGCCGTCCTGACCGTGTCGTTCCGAGCGTGAACAAACACCATCACCTGGTAACCCTGCCTGACTTGTTCCAGGACCTTGTCGTAACAAACCGTGTTCATGTCCTGCAGAAACTGAACTTTACTGGTCGCCTTAATTCCTGCAAAACATATGGTAAAATCATATGAAATTAATCTTTTTTGTATTAAAGTGCATTTAATTTATAATTTTACATGTAACAATACTAAGAACATTATTTAAAATTCAAAACGTAAATTGTTAACGAAATCTACTGAGCATTAAGAGGAAACTCTACTCACTAAACATTGTTTTGGCAGAAGCCAGAACAAAAGAAGTTTTTTCCTTTACCTACAAATGTTTGTCCGAGAGGAACTGGTCTAAACCTTCCATCAAAGAAGTAGAGTCCTACATAAGGATTGACATGAAGGAATCGGGCCACATCAATGTAGTTAGGGAGGGTGGCAGATAAACCAATGATACGAATCATACTCTGGGAGCTCTCCACCTAGAAACATTTATCATAAACCTATCAGCATACAGTTTTAGCTGCAGGAAAAGAGAAATCTTTAATGGTTTATTTGCAGCTCACTGCAAATAGTGAAATACATGTAAATGCACAGTACTATGGGTAACAAGAGATGTTTGTAAAACACTTATGCCCCCCTCCCCCCCAACTGGATTTTTTCTAAGTCCAAAAGGGCACAACTCTGTCTAAAATAGTGCGATCCTACCCAAACAGAACTTGACCTAGATATTCAGCTGAAACATCTGTATACTTAATTTCATTTCAATATGTGCAACCATTGCAAAGGAAATGAACGGAAACTGCAAATAAGTGGAATTTTTCTAAGTCCAAGGGGCATAACTCTAACAAAAAGGGTGCGATCGTACCCAAAACAGAACTTGACCTAGATATTCAGCTGAAAAATCTGTGTACTAAATTTCATTTCAATATGTGCAACCTCTGCAAAGAAAATGAACGGAAACTGCATATAAGCGGAATTTTTCTAAGTTCAAGGGGAATAACTCTGTCAAAAATGGTTCGATCGTATCCAAAACAGAATTTGACCTAGATATTCAGCTGAAACATCTGTATACTTAATTTCATTTCAATATGTGCAACCATTGCAAAGAAAATGAACGGAAACTGCAAATAAGTTGAATTTTTCTAAGTCCAAGGGGCATAACTCTGTCAAAAATGGTGCAATCAAACCCAAAACAGAACTTGACCTAGATATTTACCTGATAAACCTGTATACCAAATTTCGTTTCAGTATGTGCAACGATTGTGAAGAAATGAATGGAAACTAAATGGACCGACAGACAGCAGCAAAGCAATATGCCCTCCCTTCTTCGAAGGGGGGGCATAATTATAAGTGATTTCTTTTTAGCCTAATTTTACTGTATTAAATCGTCTGTGGGTCCTTGTTTTATACCTGTCTGATGGTTCTGGCGACCAAACTCTCTATGACTGACCCTCGGTCATCGTGAAGCAGATGGACCTCGTCTATAATTAGTAACTTGACCAGCTGGGTCAGTGCCACGTCCCCAGTGCTCTTACGAGTCACCACGTCCCACTTCTCCGGTGTCGTCACCAACATCTACAATGGAATAAAAATTTTACTTTACTTTCAATCTAAGATTTACTTGAAAGAAAATTAAAAATTTTCTCTATTCAACCTCTGGTACTTGATGCGTTTATGTGAGAATTCAATAGCGATGAATACATTACGTAAGTCTTAACAGAATTTGAATCATAGCATTTCCTTTGTCTAAATTCAATTACAGATTTATTATCAAAGTCAGTGGTACCTGTGTTTTCATTATTTCAGACTTTGACAACTGCATGTCGCCCGTAAGTTCCTTTACAGCAATCCCTAGTGGTTCTAATCGACCCCCAAAGTTACGGACCATCTCCGCCGCCAATGCTTTCATAGGGGCCACATAAATTATCTACAATAACAGCAACTGTTTTGACTCCTACATTTTCTCATTCAAAATTTTGGAAGAAATTCTTCTTTTCAGTATAAAATTGTATTTTTTCTAAAATGTATGAAATTAATTGCATGTCCTGTACAGAACTAAATGTGTAAATAATGAAAATGTTGGTTTTATTAGATTGTCACTATTTTATTTTTCGGAGACTGACCTTGAACTCATCTTTTTTAATGACCCCCTGTGAGATGTGCTGTTTCATCTCGTGAAGTATTGTTAACATGGCAATATTAGTCTTCCCGGCACCAGTGGGGGCACAAATCAACAGGTTCTCATTTGTCTTGTAAGCAGCATCAAACACTACTGACTGGATTCGATTCAGGGCTTTGGTGTTCTTGAATGCTAGCTTAGCAACCTGAAACAAAAATCCTTTTTCTTTAAAACTGGTGCCTATATATCAGACTGATTTGAATATTACTTAACCCTATTTCTGCTTGTTTTCCACCTTTCATTTCTAGAATAGTAGTATTTTTATCAAATCTTAAACAGAATTAGTTATCATTCTTGCAATTTTTAATTTGATAGTAAGTATAAGGATAAAACATCAGACTAAAATGAACCTCAATTGATATAAGAGAATGACGCCTAATACATGACTTACATCATCTAGGTCAGCGATCTGTACCCTCTGGTTCCCTACATTCGTGGCCTGAGCTTCCGTGTGGGGGATCCTGACCTCCTCGGCCAACTTAGTACTCTTCCTGGTGAACGTGTCTGGTAAAACCATCTGATAATTGGAGAAAATAATTGTAACAATAGAGTATCCAATACAACACAAAATTACTAGTGTTGGCAACGAGTACCCGGTTAACCGTCGAATGATGCGAGTGTCGGTTAGTAAAACTGCTATTTGGTTACTCGGATAAAAATACATCATATAAAGTAAATAACAAAAGTTAATTTGCTTATGAGCGTATACATAAGCATTTCTCTAATTCTATTTACCGTTAGATTTAATGATCTAGTGTTTCACTAATACGATCGATTCATTTTGATTAGTTTTCACAGTTAATTGGTAGCTTCGATTGCCAGCAGGTTATACAAGATTTGAAGACCTGGGTTATAATTACATAATTAAATAGATTAACAAGATGCCGCCAAAGACATATATATCTTGAAAGTATTTACAAGAACAGCTTATTCGATACCTGTAACATGTAATTTATGTGAATTGGAGTTATTGTGTACGGTTGTGACTTCAAATTTCTAAATAATTATTCTGCTTGATCATATGACATAATATATGGGGAGTCGAAAACTAAAAGGTGATGAATGCCATTGTAGAATAGCGTGAAACATTGAATATTTTTTTATTCTTTTGATTGAATTAATTTTCTAATTATAAATACAGTATGAAAATTCTTTAAAGATAATGCATGCATGGGTACCTTTAAGCATTCACAATATAATTGTGTTTTATTTCTACCGATAAGAAAAGGATGAGATAAATGATAAATATGAATATGAATAAATCATCCGAGTAACCGGGTACTCGATCGAAAGATTGAGCGAGTAACCGGTTACTAAAAATCGTCCGATTTGCCAACACTAAAAATTACTCTTTATATATAAACCTTTACTAAGAACTTTCAGTAAAACAGGTTATAGGTAACTGCCAAGGGTGAACAACTGAGATTCATAATTGGAACTTGTTATATCCGATTAGTTCATTATACATTTATGTTAAAAAACTCATTGACTTAATCATGTTGCAGTAAACATGAATTAATCAAAAGCATACACCGATGCCCCTTATACACTGCTCGAAGGCGCACTTACTTTTAGGTTGCTAAATGGCGGCCTAAAACTTTTTTCAGTCACCATTTCAGAATTTATGGTCGCCATTAACAAATTTTTCACTCGCCATGACGAAAACATGTGAATAATAAAATTAAAACAATGAACTAACATCCACATGTGTTATGTTTTTATTAAATTAAAGATTATTAATTACTGTGACTAGAAATCTTTTGCTAGTTGAAGGATATATTTTTATTAAATACAACCACCCTTTGTATGGTACACAAAAGAACACATGTAATCTGATCCTAGAATTAAAGTTTAATCAAAAGAAAATAAAACTTTGACAGTTGTTGAGATAGGACTTTGCCAATTGTTTATCATGTTTACCTGTTTACTTACTACTACATATCTCACCCATAACACAGTCATTGTCAATGCCGCCAAAACACTTAATTAATTGTGATATGCAAGCCATTAATTGACTAATACTTTAATAACCAGGTCAGAGAAACTCTAGAAAGTTTACGACGTTTGGATGCCATTCTCTGTATATACTTTTCTCGTTCTATCAAACTTTACTATTACAGCATGCTGTCATAACATTACGTGATCCAAGTCCATATGACGCTTTGTAAAGTGTGTTAAAGTATATATCTTCAAACATTGTCTTGATGTAGAATCTTGAAAACGTAAATCTCAATCCCTATCATAAAAAGATGGACGTTGCCAGCCCAAATTTTCTCAGTCGCAAAAATGCGACTTAGTTTTAATTTCTAGTCGCAAAACAAATTTTAGTCGCAACTTGGAGCACTGTGCACTGTTACATTACACATAACATTGAAAATACTGAATACATGAACAGTAAATCTCACTTAGTACGAACACGGATATAGGGAAGTTATCTTGGATCCCCAGCTATATAAACATAACGAATTTCTTATACAGATATAACGAATTAGGGATATAGCGGTCCCAGTGACTTTGTTATAACAGAGTTTTACTGTATAAGTACTGATTGAGGACCAGTCTATGGTTACCTTGACTCCTCCAATAAAAGCTGAGGACTGCCTGGCCTCTTCCATGGAGTCGAATACATACGGATATTTCTCTCTGGGTGTGTAACCTCCCCTACCCCCACTGAACATTGGAGTGGGCGCCTTTAATGCTGCTTCTCTGTAATAAGACTTAGCGGATGCTTAATAAGCCAGATATCACAATTACATAAGCAGGTGCATTTCTTACATCAAAGGAGGTAGAAAAGTAAAGTTTCCAAGCATTTTTTCCCCTACCACTATGTGTTATTTGTAGTTCTATGCTCTATATATTACCGTAAATAAAAGTTCCACATGGACCTAATATTACCTACCATCAAACCACAAACTAAGTATTAGAAAATCTAATTTTTTAAATAAGATTTTCTTTCCACCTTTCAGGCACTATTATTTACATGTATTTCTTCAAACCTTTAAAAGGAAAACTTTTTTTCTTTGCTGTACCCCTACACACCTTTGGGAGGAAAACTTATTTTCTTTGCTGTACAGACCTTTGAGCCCTGAGTTGCTGAGGATTGAAGAGGAAGCCCACATCTTCCTCCTCCTCATCTCTCCTCCTCTCTCTCTTCTCCTCCTTCCTCATTATCTTCATCAGATGCTTCTCATCCTCTGTCTGTAAATAGGCAAACTTTAATGTGATTTTAGCCATAGCCTTATATAATAACCAAATGATTTTTTATATAAAGAATGTAATCTTATGAACTGTGGGATCTGCTTGCTTCAGATGTTTACAATAGAATAATCTTTACCTTCTCAATAATTTAAGTCAAATAACAGAAAGCATAACTGCTTATTTTCTTTGTAGTATCTACATTTAATACCAGGTAGTCATTATTATGTCAGGGGATGGGGAGTAGGGGTTGGGTCGTACCTGTACTGTTACTTGACAGGCATAATTAGGTCAGGTAATGGGGGGGGGGGAGGGGGTCTTACCTGTACTGTAACTTGACAACCATAGGTGGGCCGGGTAACAGGTGGCCTGTTTCCTCCATCAGCTTTGGCTCCTAAAGTTCAAATCATTATCACGTTTTAGACAAGTGTCAGAAGTTAAGACGGCATGCTAAATGTAGCTGACTAACTCCAATCATGCCAAAGACAGCCAAAAATAATTTACAGCTCTAAAAGTATCCAAAGCTAAGCAGCCTCTTAGTGTAACTTTTCAAATCCCTAATTCTCTCCCCTTTCCTCAGAATCCAGGCTTTATTTGTATCTTTTTTTCATTTTTCCAATCTAAACTTCCATTAAGATACATGTATGACCATACAGTTACTTACATAGAAATATATTAGGATATTTTAATTTTGGCTACACTCTGTTTACTGTTTAGTTGTTGAGAAGAACTATTTATACCTACGTGTTTGTTTACTGCTCTCTGGGCGAGTTAAAGCTCCCTCTATAATTTTTCCTTTGTTTTGAATCAAACTTTGAATGAGTTCAAATCTGTCAAAGCCCAGAAGCTCAAAGAGCTGCAAAAAAAAAATGCTCTTTGAAAAATTATTTCTCTCAACACTGTTATTAAAAGTGACATACAACAGTAAAATAAAGCTTTCCTTATTCCTCTGCCCCAAGCGTTCACTGAAAGTGAGGGATATTAATTTGGATCTGTCTGTTTGGAAGATATTTCATAAAGTCTTCTTTTTGCACAAGAAATCATTTCCTTTACAGATTTCATATGTTAATTTTGAATCTTTCTAAGCTTTTGCAATGAAATTTAAGGTCTTGATTTAACTTGAGAAAGACCTGTACTTGACTTTAAGGCTAAATGCTGAAAAGTAAAGGTCAATCAAAAGTAAAGGTCAGTCTTTTTTTCTCTCTCACCATCTGCATTTTTAGGTCTTTCAGCCATCTTCTTCAAGCCTTCTTCCATAGGAGGGGGAGCATAAATTCTCTGGCTTAGGTTGATTCTCTCTGAATTTACTTTAATATACTTACATTATTTTGTAGTTCTTCGTCTGAGTTGGATGCTGTTAGAACATCAAATATGGTGGAGCATAAGTCCTCTCTACTCATACCCAGATAATTCTCCTCACCAGGAAAATATTTGATTACTTCCCTTTGAAGCCATGAGGCATCATATCTACAACAAAATTTTGATATTATGTAAATTTACTCCTGGTGAAACCAAAAATAACAATTAAAATATACTTCTATTCACTTGTAATGAAATATATTTCAACATGCCCAGAAGTTTTAACTTTAAAAACTGAAAATGCAAGTTTAACACATTTCTCCCCTTACTATACATTGTCAGAAACACAGGTTATATGTTCTCTTTCAATGATAGCAACCCATGGCTAACACCTGCATTTGTATGTAAACTTTAACATTTTATTTTAACAAATATTCTGTTTTAATCGCTTTTGAGCATAGGACACTTTTTAAATTACATTAAGTTAAATCCATTCATATAACATCATATGTTCTAATATGTTACTAAGAATGTTAGTTACCTTTCCTTGTCAGGTGATTCCCTCTTGGCAGCGATCGGCTTATGGGGGGAAGCTACGTATTTCAGGTCCAGCTCTCTCCTCTCACCTTCATCAGAATCAGAACTAAAGTCCTCGTCCTCAAAATAAGACTCTGGACTTTGACCTACGAACTTGATGTTCATCCCAAACTCCTTGACACTAGCTTCTCCATCAGCTTCTTGTCGGTCTTGGTTACCAAGGGAATCTAGTGTATTTTCTGGTAGCCATGACACTATCTTGTTGACCAATGAACATGCATTGCTCGCTGCTGAGGCTGGAAATGGTCCAAAGATCTGTCGAAGTTTTGTCGTCTCTTTTTTCCCAACAATATTAGCTGACTTCAGAAGTTCAAACAGGAATGCTGCTGAACTCTCCATTGTCTCTAAATCTGCTTCTGATCCCACTGAAAAACACAAAAATAATTCTTAAGAACAGATCCTTTAATATGTTACATATTACAGTAACTTGGCAAAGAAAAGAGCTTTGAATTTTCATTGATATCCTTAAATGCCTCAATATATTGGTTATTTCTTATTGAATCTAAAAAATAATTTACAGAAAAAATTAAAACATTGAAAGACAAATTGACAGAGAAGTTTTTTCAATAGTATATGTTTCAAATTCTTATCCTTTGCTGTTTTCAGCTCTATAATATATCAAAATACCAGTACCACACCTATTGATTTGGTGTACTGAGTCAGTTCTTTGAGAGCAGCTTTCACTTCCTCTTTTGACACATCAGCTTCTTTGTTTATGACCTCCGTCAGTCTCTGCCAGCTGACCGTGTCTGTCCGTTTCTTTGCCGCCAGCTGCCGCTTACGGACCAACTCTTGATGCTCATCAGTGAGTGATATTCCTGTGTCTCTGCTAACATTGGCAAACGCTCGTAAAGCTCCCGTCAGTCGCGGTAATGACGCCATTGCTTTCAGGTTAACTGGCTGTAAAATTTGTACTCTATATTAAAATGTAGTTTTATTCTGAAATTAAATGATATTCAATGAATATACAGTCAATTCTCGAATTATCGCCATTCGATTCATCGCCATTTTCGCAATACCGCCATGATTTCCCAAGAACGTTTTTCCTGCTATATAAAATTCTCTTTATAACGCCAAATTCGCATACCCCCATCCGCCACCCTGTTTTCACAACAAACGTCCATTTTTAAGTGTCAATTTTCTCGATATACCGCCACAGGTGCATGTGGTCAGTGAAGCGCGGCTAATTGGTTGACGCTTTCCCTGTTGTAAAGTATGCAAACGCAGCGAGGTACATGCAATTAAATAATTAAATAAGATTTAAATAAAGAATAATTTTAACATGAACTGTTATAATAATTTTGTATTCTGTTTAATAAAAATCATTTAGTCACGGCTTCGCCACTGTGACGAAAGCCGTCGTTGTTAAAGTACACCGATAACGATATTATTTTGATGATCTCTGCTTTAAACTTAAAACAAAAAAAATAATTGTACGGTTTAAATTGTGAACGTTTCATTAACAATGATGCCATAAACAATGAATTTATTCAAGAATTCATTTTACCTACTATCGGCAATATATCACGATGATCTACCCAACACGTTTTTATTTTTCAATATCAGACGCGCAGACTTACATGCAAACATATGTACTTGTCTTTATTTCATAATTACACATTTTGTTTTAGCAAAATTGTACATAATTAAAGAAGTATTTTCAAATTTAGAAATATGTTTTTATATGCATGCACATGTAATAATAAGAATAGAAACGCTAAATGGTATTTCTAAGAACGCTAACTCTACTTCTTGTTTCCTAAAAGATGGTAAATTCAATTCATCGCCAAATTCGTTATACCGCCATAATTTCTAAAGTACAAAAGGTGGCGGTTTATCGAGAATTAACTGTATTCAAATTATATAAACAACAATGGTCAGTAAATGAGCAATAGATCGACACTCTCCTGACAATAATTACATATGTCAGGATGATATAGCACTGTTTCCTATCTCTGGCGAAACATTCATGGAAGAGAACCACATCAGTATGGTTGAGAGGCTGGAGCCCAAGTATTTACAGACATTCATTTTTAGTCTATAAATTTTGGTAACTTTAGCCTGGAAATCGGTGAATTGATTGGAAGCACACTGAACTCCATTGAAGAATAACATGGATTGTAACAGAAAATTTTTTTAAAAATCATCTCGCATCTGCGTGCTTTCACTTTTGTTTCTAGTATTATAAATCCTTAACTCGAGTCTATCAGACAGACATTCTCAATGTTTGAGTCGTTTATCAATGCTGTTGTAGTCAGTGACGGTCTTACCGTGTTTTTGATTCTTGTTATAATCTTTTATCCAGTACCAAAACTACTGGAAAGTGTTATTATTTCACCATTTTACATCAATATTCACGTGTGCACAAAGTAACCATCTTGCACAATCAGCAACTGCAGAAAACCGGAAGAAGGTCTAATCAAACTAGGCCTGGTAAACGCTTTACAAAATTTAAATACAATATTTTTTCTCACTATGACATCGAAGTCTCTGTGGCGCAATCGGTTAGCGCGTTCGGCTGTTAACCGAAAGGTTGGTGGTTCGAGCCCACCCAGGGACGCTCAATTTTTTTTTCTGTTTTTTTTTTTTTTTTTTCTAATTGTTAGCAATTAATAATTCAATTTAAAGGTACTTGGACACAGATTTGAAGTCAATATTTTCTCTATAATATTACCACTTATATATTTTAATAGCATTTCACACAAAAATTAATTAAAAATCTTTTTTCATTTAAAAGTTATTTTATAAAAACTTCAAATTTTTTGGCGGGTTTGATTGACTCATCCTTGCACTTTCACAAATTTTAACCTTATTCTTAATCCTTAGGAAAAGTGGCAATCTTGTTGTGTATTAATGAGAAATATTAAAACTTTTATCCAGAAAAATAATTTTATTCAGAGTAGAAATGTTAGAAAGCAAAATTCCTTCACAAGTATCGTCATTCCGAACTAAGAGTTGCGTACAGAGTTTAGCAAATCGAGCACACTCGTGTTATGTACAAAGTTTTTGTAAACAGGGCACGAGTTCTGTTATTGTTGATGTTTAGAATTCAACGGGTGCGTTCAGCCGTCACAGTCTGCTTACCACAACTGCATGGACTGCCAATACATTGTGTGTTTGTTTTGCTTTCGAACATGCCTACTCTAAATTTTCTGCATTATAGTATTAATATTTTTCATTTATACATAACGAGATTGCCACTTTTCCCTAAGGATTAAGAACAAGAGGCCCATGGGCCACATCGCTCACCTGAGAAGCTTTGACCATTCTGTTCATTACCAGATTTCCCCCTTGTTATACATAATGCATCCCCACCCTACCCCTATGATTATAATTTAGACATTTTGAAATCTACAATACCCCATGATCCTTCCATGGGCACATATGTTTCAGCTTTTCTGGCCCAGTGGTTCTTGAGAAGAAGATTTTCAAAGATTTTTCCTATATATTTCTATGTAAAACTTTGATTCCCCATTGTGGCCCCGCCCTTCCCCCCGGGGGTCAGGATTTGAACAATTTACAATCTACACTACACCAGGATGCTTCCACATAAGTTTCAGCTTTTCTGGCCCAGCGATTCTTGAGAAGAAGATTTTCAAAGATTTTTCCTATATATTTCTATGTAAAACTTTGATTCCCCATTGTGGCCCCGCCCTTCCCCCGGGGGTCAGGATTTGAACAATTTACAATCTACACTACACCAGGATGCTTCCACATAAGCTTCCCTTTTTCTGGCCCAGTGGTTCTTGAGAAGAAGATTTTTAAAGATTTTTCCTATATATTTCTATATAAAACTTTGATTCCCCATTGTGGCCCCGCCCTTCCCCCGGGGGTCATTATTTGAACAATTTAGAATCTACATTATACCAGAATGCTTCCACATAAGTTTCAGCTTTTCTGGCCCAGCGATTCTTGAGAAGAAGATTTTCAAAGATTTTTCCTATATATTTATATAAAACTTTGATTCCCCATTGTGGCCCCGCCCTTCCCCCGGGGGTCATGATTTGAACAATTTAGAATCTACATTATACCAGGATGCTTCCACATAAGTTTCAGCTTTTCTGGCCCAGTGATTCTTGAGAAGAAGATTTTCAAAGATTTTTCCTATATATTTCTATATAAAACTTTGATTCCCCATTGTGGCCCCGCCCTTCCCCCGGGGGTCATTATTTGAACAATTTAGAATCTACATTATACCAGGATGCTTCCACATAAGTTTCAGCTTTTCTGGCCCAGTGGTTCTTGAGAAGAAGATTTTCAAAGATTTTTCCTATATATTTCTATATAAAACTTTGATTCCCCATTGTGGCCCCGCCCTTCCCCCGGAGGTCATTATTTGAACAATTTAGAATCTACACTACACCAGGATGCTTCCACATAAGTTTCAGCTTTTCTGGCCCAGTGATTCTTGAGAAGAAGATTTTTAAAGATTTTTCCTATATATTTCTATATAAAACTTTGATTCCCCATTGTGGCCCCGCCCTTCCCCCGGGGGTCATTATTTGAACAATTTAGAATCTACATTATACCAGGATGCTTCCACATAAGTTTCAGCTTTTCTGGCCCAGTGGTTCTTGAGAAGAAGATTTTCAAAGATTTTTCCTATATATTTCTATATAAAACTTTGATTCCCATTGTGGCCCCGCCCTTCCCCCGGGGGTCATGATGTGAACAATATAGAATCTACACTATACCAGGATGCTTCCACATAAGTTTCAGCTTTTCTGGCCAAGTAGTTCTTGAGAAGAAGATTTTCAAAGATTTTTCCTATATATTTCTATGTAAAACTTTGATTCCCCATTGTGGCCCCGCCCTTCCCCCGGGGGTCATGATTTGAACAATTTAGAATCTACACTACCCCAGTATGCTTCCACATAAGTTTCAGCTTTACTGGCCCAGTGGTTCTTGAGAAGAAGATTTTTTAATGACCCCACCCTATTTTCGTATTTTCTTGATTATCTCCCCTTGCAAGGAGTCTTGGCCCTTGATTTTAACAATTTAAATACCCCTTTACCCAAGGATGCTTTGTACCAAGTTTGGTTAAAATTGGCCCAGTGGTTCTTGGGAAGAAGTTAAAAATGTGAAAAGTTTACAGACGGACGGACGGACGGACGGACGACGGACGCCGGGTGATCAGAAAAGCTCACTTGAGCTTTCAGCTCAGGTGAGCTAATAAAATTAATTTGTGAAAGTGCAAGGATGTGTCAATCAAACCCGCCAAAAATTTGAAATTTTAATATCATTCATATGAAATAAGATTTTTAATTAATGTTTGTGTGAAATGCTATTAAAATATATAAGTCGTAATATTATCAAGAAAATAATAACTTCAAATCTGTGTCCAAGTACCTTTAATTCATTTCGTTTATTGACCAACTAAGGGCCCTCATGGGGCAAAAAGAAAGTTCATTGTTAAAAATGATAAATCAGCCTAAATATTCTTTATGTATTTTCCAGAATTGATATCATACCAGTTTTACATATACTTGAAAGAAGTCAGTTCACTTTATGCATAAAATGGCCCTGTAGAAATACCAATAAATTGATCAACACTTGATTTTCTATTTGAAGCATAAAAATAAAGTAGAGACTTGGTGCTTTCATATCCTATTAAAAAAATTCTTCTAAAAGTCCAGGTCTAGGAGAACTGGCTTTATGAAATTGCAATGTTCTTGAATTTTTAGGTAAACAGGTATAATTGAGTACTTTCAGTGAAGAAAAATATGAGCGCACTCTCTGATCTAAAAAATAAAACATGTCCATTAATCCTCAAAAACAGTTCTATCATTTACTAGCTGTATATTTTAGATCAGAGGTTGCGCTCTATATCAAATATCAAAAAATAGCCTTATATTGGCCGTTTTTGTTGACTTTTTCAGAATATGAGGAAATTGACGCATTGCGTGACGTCATAATGCATTGACTGGCCAGAAAATGACATCATTTTTGATAGGCAGGCAGTCACCAAAGATCTAAGTGATATTTAATGCATTGTTAACTAAAACTATACAGTGTCAGTTTTTCAGAAATTAACAGGACCAAATAAAGCAAAAGTGAACCTTGTTCTTTGTTTTACAACATTCCGATTAATAGAACTCTATAAAAAATTGATCAATAAACTGCAGAACTGTAGCTATCCAAAAATATATATTGACAGATCGGAGAGCTAAAGTGCCACCGATTTGAAAAAAAAAGTATGATACAGTGGACCTTCAGATATCTGGACGCCAGAAATCTGGATGCTTCAGCATCCAGATGACTTTTCATCGGAACAGATTTTTTAAAAGTTATTTTGTCTTGTTTAACTGGTAATTCAGATATCCGGACACTTCACATATCCAGACAAATTGACTAGGAACCAAAGTGTCCGGATAAATGAGGCTCCACTGTACAGTTGTATTTTTTGCGCACAAAAAAGCAAGCTGTTTCTGGATTTATTTCTGTATGTTTTTAAACTTTCATCTCAAAATATTACTAACCATGTGTTCCTAACATATTCTTTCACTGTTTCCAAAATAAAACATTCCTTTCAATTGTTGTAAATAGCCCTCCTGGCCCTGAAATTGAGGTCCTTGAAAATGTTGTCCATTTATACTGCCATTTTGGTTTGCAAGATAATTCGGTCCAATGCACTTTTTGGAGATGTCAACTGCGAAAGTACTTCACAGAGGAGTTCGGAATTTTTTTTAAATCTATCTTTTTCATGATTGTGGTAAGGATTTGGAATAATTAATCCCGAACTTAGGGCAACTTTTTGTGTGCAACAATTATACAGTTTTTACAATGGGTGGCACTGTAGCTGTCTGGTCTGTCAATATATTTTTTTCAGAGAGCTAAGTTCTGCAGCTATAAACTGTATAAAAAAGTGTGAGCGTAATATTAATTTTGATATATACCAGAAAATATAGTAGACCTTCTAAAATCTCTTCGCAGAAGAGAAACTTACAATTTGAAACCCTGTGTGAGCTTGAGGAAACCTGATCATGTTTGACATTTATTCATTAACTTAATTAAAACATTCAACGTTCATTCAGAAAAAAGAGCTTATAATATACATGTATTGAAGTTCAAGGTTCAAACAACTTTGATTAGCAAGAAATCGACTTATATCAAGTATCAGGTCAGTTAACAATACAATATTTTTTTCAAAGTTAGTGTGATTTTGCTATCTCCAACTGTATGTAACTTGATGGTAAATTGGTAATTATATTACCCGGTAATACATGTACATGTTTTTTTTTTAGTTCCAGCTCTGCTAGCCTAGAGTAGATCTTATTAAAACCGCAAAGAAATGCAACCGGACAATAATAACAAAATCAAACAAACATTGACATACCCCACCCTCTTTCCATTAAAATAAATGCAACATAATTTTTATATACAATTTGTTTCTTTAATTTCTTCAAATTACACGGTAGTTCTTCCATTGCAAAACATTCCAGTTCATAAAGTTTTGTTTCCCCAAGCTTCTCAGTCCAAACCAGCCTCTAAAAGTTGCAGACACACTCCAATTAAAATGCCCTGACCTTTGTCATGGGTCACTGAGTCTAGAGACATCTGTCATGGTTCACTTGACTCGGTCCCACCTCCAGATTGTGGCATTATCAGACACCGCCAGCATTGTGCTGCCATCTCTCGTGAAGGAAATCTGACGTATTGGTGTGTAACATTTGGGGTGTGTTAAAATGATGGGTCTAAAAAAAGAAAGTGGATATGTTGGCTTTGTTTACAATAAATCTATCACTATACATATTAATTAAATGTAAATTTACAATTCCAACATTTTATCAATAAAAGCCACACTTTGGAATG
>NW_026926764.1:0-28630 GCF_032062105.1 Saccostrea cuccullata | reverse complement strand
TTTTTTTTAAAATTTTTTTTTTCAAGAACCACTGGGCCAATTTCAACCAAACTTGCTACAAAGTATTCTTGGGTAAAGGGGATTCAAGTTTGTTCAAATGAAGGGCCACGCCCTTTCCAAAGGGGAGATAATTATGAATTAGAGAAAAAATAATGGCATTTTCAAAAAATCTCCTCAAAACCACTTGGCCAGGAAAGATGAAACTCATGAGGCATCATCCTCAGGTAGTGTGGATTCAAGTTTGTTCAAATCATGACCCCAGGGGTAAGGTGGGTCCAAAATGGCCGATCAATGTTTTACATAGGAATATATAAGAAAACCTTCTTCTCAAGAACTATTGAAACAGGAAAGATGAATCTCCTGTGGAATCATCCTCAGGTAGTTTTAATTCAAGTTTGTTCAAATAATGACCCGGGGGTAGGGTGGGGCCAAATGGTCGATAAAATTTTACATAGGAATATAGGGAAATCTTTCAAAATCTTGGTTTCAAGTACTTCAAAGCCATGCTTAGTGATATTTATAGGGAATAATCCTCAGGTAGTGTAGATTCTAGTTTGTTCAAAATATGACCCCTGAGGGTTAAAATTCAAGCCCCCTCCCCCCTCCTCAGTAAACTTTCAGTTCTGATGTGATATGTGCTTTTTCCTATCCAATTGCTAAGATGAGAGATGTTGTCCCTGATCCTCTTGTTAATTTTTAGATTGAGAGATGCTATGATGCCCAGATAAAATAAACGTTTTCTTTTCTGTTCCAAAAGGATAATAAAATCCTTTACAAAGGCCTCTCGCAAAATGTTTTTTTTTTTTTGCAAAAATAAATGTACAATAAACATTTTCCATATACATTTCCACATTCATGTCTTGCTTAAGCAACAATTTTCTTAACATGACAAATGAACTTAAAAGTGAACAATGCATTATATGAGTTTGATAAAATATGAAGCAAATGTCATATCAGGCATGCATATACAGGGAAGTAATTTGCTTCTCTTTTCATTACAAGGTCAAATTAGCTAAAATGAATTTGCAATGTTTGCATTAAAAAATACATATCTTCTCATACACGTAATGTATTTTTTCTCTTCAGTATTAACAAATAAAGTCCATGTTTATAGTTGTAATTTTCAACTGATATCAAGTGTGTTAAAATATATAAACTGCTGTCTTTAATGATCATTGCTTTTAAAAAAAAGGCAGAACACTTTTGAAGCGTTTACTTTTTTTGATCTACAGCATATATAGTTATATTCCAAATTACATTTAAAATAGGATAGAGTTACATCGACGGAATGTTGTTTAATATTAAGTTTTAAAAATGAGAATTTCTTTTAAAATTATTAACATTTGATGGATACTTCATTTTCACTTAATATTTCAGTATTGAAAATGTCTTCAAACATTTAACTCTCTAATTACGTTCCTTTGCATTATTTATATTTCTATCGTTTTACACAGACATGGATGCTAAGCAGAATTGGACAGAGTCAATGAAATGGTGCAAAAAATGGTCCATGCCTACATACTTGTATGGAAACATATCATCCACGAACGCTTCCTTGACATGTGACACATTGCACAGGAATAAGGCTGGCTTATCATGGCTTGGTATTGCTAAAGAAGTTTATATCGGATACGATCAAGGTTAATCCTTTTAAATGACTTATTCCTTTCATTCAGAATCTAAAAAGATTCGGGAATTCGGTACGTTTGTTTTAATTTGGGTTCAATGCAGTGCATTAACATAATTCGTTTACCACATTTTGTCCTGTTATGAGACCCCGAGATTTAATGTTCATTGAAATGAATTAAATGTTTTATAGCCTCCTGTCTGTCTCTGTGTTCCCTCTGTCTGTCAGTCCATAATTCAACTCAGAAAATCAAATTAAACAATAGGATATTTCTTGGATGAATAAATCTTCGATGAATTGTTTATCATACCGAAATAATCAAAAGCATTTAAATAAACATAGACTTTCAAATTCTCTCAAAATCAAAATCCGCTCTCAAAATAACTTTCATTTTATTACATATAAGTTACTGAAACCTTTTGATGCATCACTAATCAGCAATTTTGTGACGTAGATCAGGCTATTGTGACGTCTACTACATCGCTCACCTGAGCATTGTGGCTAGGAAAAAGTAGAACTTTGTTTAAATACAAAAGTAGTACCTTGACCAAGTATGGCTTTGCTATTTTTCAGATTTTTAAAGAATTTTCCATAAATGTCCATGTAAACTTTGATCATCCATTTGGCCCCGCCCTACTCCCAGGGTTAAAAATTTTAACAAACCTGAATATACACTACCTGAGGATGCTTCCATATGAATATGATCAATTATGGCTTTTCTATTCTTAAGAAGAAGATTTTTAAAGAATTTTCCCATATATTTCTATGTAAAACTTCGATCGGCCATTTTGCCCCCGCCCTATCCCTGGGGGACATGATTTGAACAAACTTGAATCTACACTACATGAGGATGTTTCTCAATAAGCTCTCTCTCTCTCCTAGCACAGTGGTTTTTGAGAAGAAGATTTTCAAAACATAGCACCAGATTTTCATTTATTCCCAATTATCTCCACTTGAATAAAGGCGTGACGCTTCATTTTAAACAAACTTGAATGCACTTTAACCAAGGATGCATTGTGTCAAGTTTTGCTGAAATTGGCCCCAATGTTCTTGAGAAGAAGTTGAAAATGTGAAAATTTTACAGACAGACGGACAGACAGACGGACACCGGACAAAATGTGATCAGGAAAGCTCACTTGAGTCTTTGGCTCAGATGAGCTAAAAAGCATGCCGACGATCGTTAAATATAAAGTTTTATGGCCCGATCCCCTGATAATCTAAAACCAATAAGATAACGCTTTGTATAGACTAATTATAATGAGGAATGATAATAAAAGATAGATAATTGAGGTAAACATATAACTCTTTCCATCGGCATGATATTCAGGATATAGTCTATATTTGCAGGTTGACCCTAAAGATACAAATAATTACATATGATAATAATTATTTTATTGCATGTATGCTTACGCGTCCGTATTAACATGACATCTGAAATTATACAATTATATGATATTAACAGTAACTGTTCCTTTTCTTAAATATTACTCTTTTTGCATTCATTGTTTAGGTTTTCCTGTGGATGATGATCAGAGAGGCTCTTTCATTCAATGTCAGAAATGCAACCAGACTGACTGTGTCTTTGTTGATTGTTTCAACAAGCTGACTAACGTCCTTTGCAATAAGGTAAAGGGTTATCTTCGAGTACCCATACTCAGTCACTATGAGCCAAAATCACCTCTTTGATGGTACATATTGCCGTATCGTACATATTGTCGTGGGCGAGAAGATCTACCTTCTTCTAATATACAAACTGTTTTCCATCGGGACATATTGTCCCTGGCTGAAAAATTGCACATGTAAATATTTTCGCTGGAGACATTTTTCCTGAAAAATGGAGATAACGAACAGTAATCAAGCTCAAATATCTATTAAACAATACAAAATAGGGGCAGAGGGAATGAAAATACAGATCTCCAAGACGGATTTTATGTTGCCGTTGTTTCCTGGATGTTTTGTGAATGTCATTTTGTGTTATTTTACGCAGCATTATATTGACAGTAGGTATAGCACGTGATAGCAATACCTTCACTTCCGTACCGGTCAAATTGACCGGTGGCGCGTTAAAATACGACTTCGCGAAAATAAGATCTCCGTATTTATTTTGTGGTAGCATGAAGGTATGTAAGCTATATATCATCTTTTTGGAAATTTTCTCTACTTTTGAAATATCTAAAAAGATTATATCTTGATTGCCGGTATTTAATCGATTTTACGTTGTAAAGACAAACGAGACTTTTTGAAAATGGCGTAATTTTCCAAAGCGATTGCCGATTTTCCAGACGATTGACAATTTTTTTCCTGATTAACTTTATAAGAAAGCATGGTATATTCTTAAAGCATATTTTCTCTACTTTTAAAATATGTAAAAATTATTGTTATTACTTTAAGGTATATTTTAAAAACAAGAATTTTCTTGCACTTATGTGTTTTTTCTCGATTTTATTCGTAATATTTAAACAAAGCTCAGTTTTACGTTTATTTCTGTGTTGAAATAGGGAAAACAAAATAAAGCTGGTAAAAGTAGAGAAAATTTCCTTTCCAACAAGCCCTTATAGGCCTTCTTACGCTCAGTATTTTCTTAATTACGATAATTTGAATTTGTGACCTTCGCATAGTTTTTATGGAAAAATCGGTCAATATTTACATGTAACGTCAAGGTCGATATTGTTGCGTCTTACTCGAAACAACAAATTCTTTTATAAGACTTTTTTGACCATTTAAATATATTTTTTACTGAAATAAATGCATAATACAAAAAAAAAATAGATTTCAAAAAACAAATATATACTTTCGTTCTGCCTTTTGTGAAGTGAATGTTGATTTATTCATCTACATGTAATGGTGTATATTTCATGAAGTGATATACAATGTTGATAAAAAATGTAGATTTCCAATACGTCGATCTTTACTAAAAAAAATCAATCAGATTTGTAATATTGTTGTATCTTGTTATACTGTATACTTATTAATTTGCAATTTAATTAGATCTATATTTAACAATACAAAATCTCGCATTTATAAATAAATACGACTCATCACTGTATGAGTTGATACGAATTGAAATAACCACGTGTTTCCGCTGTGGTAGCAGTAAACAACAACATGGTGATCCGAAATCTGAACGTCAATTTTCGTGATTATTTCATGACGAAGATCATCACATCAATGAATCAAATAATACGGACATGCCTTTGGTATTAGCAGGTGAGAATACGTGTATATTGACTGAAAAGTTTAAGTTTAAAAGGCATTAGTTCACGTTCAAAAGAAAACTAAATGTACACATGTACTAGATCTTTATGTTTCAGTGTGCGTATTTCGTATCGTTCAGCCAATTTTGCATTGCTTTTGAACTTTTATGCTTTTGACAATCACTCGTAAGTTCAAAGTAAAATCAAAGTTGTCATAATAATGGATAGTTGTTTTCAGTATCTATGTACCAGTGTGTACATGTACCACTTTCACATTGAAATTTTAGGGTGCTTTCAGCATATGCAACAATACTTTCATCTGTGAATACCCACTTTCTAAGCCCACCATGAACTACGAAGGTCAATTAATATGTAAGGACACCAATGAACAGGTAAATTTTTGTTTTGGTATTGAAAATTTCTGTATTTCTAAAATTTCAAAAAATAAAGTCTAATTTCATTTGTGTCATTCTCGTGATATCGCATTCATACAAGTTTATAAACATTTGATTTATATTTTGAAAAATAAGTGTTTGAAACACATAATACTTATGATGCTTGATTATTCATACAGACACATTATTTAAACATGTAATATCTATCTGAATGAATGCCGAGATATGGAACAAGCTGTTTTTATAGACTGCTGTTGTATTTCCAATCTGCATAAAGTATGTGGTTAGAATTTCCATTTTCTCAATTTTTAGACACTTTCCAATTATCCTATATCATATACATGGGTGGTCAAACTCACTGGATGGTTTATCAACACTCAACACGAACAGCCTTGCGCCAGGAATTTTGCCCTGAAGTAACATTGCAGTCTATTGTCTCCTTTCTTTTTACAACCCTGGCAGCCATGCAGGTATGAAATCTATGAAAGCCATGAAGGGACATAGAATTTTTAAAATTTATAAAAGTAAACCGAGTTCTTGATTTATACAATCCGTTCTCTCGGATTGACAATCTGTTATAACAAATTGCCAATTCATTCTCACAGATTATCAATTCGTTCCCTCAAATTACACAATCCGTTATCTCAGACTGTGTAATTCATTCTCTTAGTTTTAATGATTCATTCCCTCGGAATGTAAACCCTTCGCATGATTTCATTTAAATTATTTATCTGTACATATCGGATATGGTAATACATGTTTAAAAAATAGAATATTGTAGCATTTTACATCCTAACTTTTATTACATATTATGGTCCAAAATGAGAAAAATACATGAACTTTTTCAAATCCATGTGCTAGTACTGATATTTGTACAACAAAAAATCTTATTTTTGTGTTACTTGTATTAGAATAATTGAAAAATATCCTAAAACTTTATAATTAAGAATACATAAATTAAACCACCTCCACCTTTAATCATCCCCATGAGAGTTTCAAAATATTTTAACTCATGAAAACAGGCCAGTCCAGTTTTTTAGGTCCCGTTTGCTCAACATCCTGCGGCCATTTTGTCTGTTTTGTCACATGACTTCCGATGTCATTGACCTCGCATCCTCAACGAAGCCAAACATGAACAGCTGTTAATGACCAATAATTGCAGTTAATTTGAATTTTAATTATTTAATTAATATGATTAAATGATTTATTGTTAAAAGATCTTTTATTTTTGTTCTTAATATACAAAGTAAGTTGTTGAATATTTTCATGCACAACATTATTAAAATGGCGACAATTTCGGAGGTTATCAAGTCAAACGGTCAGTCTCACTGCCTTTAATCATAAATATTATATATCTAGAAAAACTAAATAAAACTTTACACAGCATCAGAGAATTGAATTATTAGAACATTTTATGATTTCCTGTTATGAAATTCTATGGCTGTACACACACAAAAAAAAACAATAACAGATTTCCATTTCTAGAAATTCATGTTAAATTAAATGTAAAAGGGATTTCATTTGATTAAAAATTTCTTAAAAATGTTTAGAATTTGGTTTTTGTGTTACAACCGTGGTCGCAATTTTTTGTTCATTGGATTGAAACCTGGAATAATGGCCAGTGTCTTATTAGAATGTGTAATTTGTAATAGTGGCCTCTAAAATAAATATACGTTGAATTAGTTATGAAAGAGGTTGGAAACGACCGGTTGCTGAAACAAAATAAATAGAACGCACTTATTGATTAAAATGGTTGGATGTTTCTGTACATATATGTAATGAAATTCAAGAGCACAGATTTCCAAAATCATAAGACTGACGGTTTAACAAATCAAGATGTTGAATTATCAATCAGTGAAAACAAATTACAGGTATCTAATTTTAGATCTAAAATTATGAATCAAGGGGGTGAATTAGTAATCCTTAAGATCGGATTGTGTAATTTGAGATCTCATATTATAAATCGAGGGAACAATTTAGTAATCCGTGGGATTAGATTGTCTAATTCGATTCAATATCATTTTTTACTTTTTTGAAAAATTTACGTGTCCCTTCCTGGCTTTCGTAGCAATCTAATGCCAGATTTTTTTTACATGTTGCGATAGCGTAAACAGAGGTCTGGCTTTAGTCAGATTGCCATATATGCTATTTGTTTTAGTTCAGTAATTTTACCATGATGGTTTACTACAAGGTTGTTGAATTATCAGTCCTGATACATTGACTTAACAATATCATTTAACTACTTGGATCACATAATGAATACAATTTTAATTTTAAAAGGAAAATCAAATAAATGTAGTAATTTTAGCATTTTTAATTTTATTTATAAATATAAACTATATACACAATGACATGTATCTGTTTCAAAATACTTGAATCTTTTACAGGATAGAAGCTGATCACTTGTACTTGACAGCAAATAATAATGTCTTGGACAAGTCAAAGAATTTCCTCCAGTCTTACAGAGAAATGACAGTTGATAAAAGAATGGTGGACACAAAGTAAAATTGCTCTTCAACATTTTGTTGAAGATTTCAGTCTGATTTGGAATTCATCTTGCAATATTTCTGGATTTGTATATTTGGATATGAGCGTCAAATTTTCAACTTATTGACTAAACAGTTTTGCATTAAATATTGCCAATGCTATCTATTATTATTATTTCCTTCCAAGATAACATGTCAAGTCTTTATTGTACCCCTTTAGCTCTGTTATACCAGAAAAATCTTGTAATGAAATCATTTAGTTTTTTTTCTTGTTAATTAAATCCATGAAAATAAAGATTATTTTTAATGACATCAAGAGAATGGATTTCTTGTTTAACAAAAAGATAGTATACATGTTTTGCTAGGGCTTTGTAAGAAGCAGACCAGAATTCTTTGCTTGCAAATTTTGTCATTCGCCATTTTTATTACGTCAACTATTAGATGATTTATCCATGTTTGAAGCATTTCAAAATTGATATTTACTTACAGTTTAAAGCAGAATTCTGTACTGATATGACCTTGACCCCCTGAAGAACAAGAGTGTCAAGGTCAATTTTTAATACAAAAATGTTCTTTCATCTTTATGGCCCATATCTTACAAACAATATCATGAAATATACAAAAAGTGTCTAGAATGTGTCCAGAATGTGAAATAACAAACATGTATATAGCCAAAAACTTTAAAATGATGTTGCTTAGCAACCACTTAAAGGTCATTAAACAGATATTTGAACTAAAATGATGCATGGATATTGCAGTTCTGATCCCTTCTTGAGAGTATATTCAGAATTTTCCATTTCAGCATCCATTGTGTAAAATTATGGCAAGAATATTGAAAAGTGTTGAAAAAAATTGATGAAACTTTTGCACTTATTTGACCTTTGACCTCCTAAAAATAGTTCTAATGAGGTCAAACTTTAAGACAATTTATCTGTTGTATGTCCCTTGTAATTTTATGACCTCACATCTAACTTTTATATGTGCTGGGATGCATAAATGTGTCTAGGATGAGTAAAAAATGAAAATTTCTGCCCGAAAATCAAAGAATTCTGCGTTGCTTAGCAACCCTTTTTAAGTAGTTATATGTAGAATTGGGAAAAAAGTTTATGTGTTTCATGTAGTACAGTATAATGCTCTTTTGTGGGTATATCCCAAATTTCCTATTTCAACATACATCATACTTAATATTTAGCTTAAAGATCAAAAAGTATCAAAAAATTCCATAAAATTTTGCACTTAATTGACCTTTGACCTCAATTTTTACTAATAAGGTCAGTGGTTGAGTATCTAAACAGTCATGAAATATCATCTGTAAGAAATTTCCTACAAAATGGTATGCATTATGCCTAGCTTTCCCCTTGGATAAAAAAGTTAGAAATAATCTAATAATGCCATGTCAAAAGGCCTCCAAAATCACGTAAAATGCGCCGGAAGAGAAAGGGTTAAAAAATACGTCATCTTTACCAAAATGACGTCATGTTGATATGTTCATTTCAGTTTGAGATTTGTTTACAACCAGGTGTATTGGACTTCACTAGCAATTTCTTTTAATGCATTAATAAGTATTATTGTTGCTCATTATGCTAATACAATTTAAAGTTGAATGTTAGATAATTTTCAGGTATTATGAGGAATACATAAAAACAAGAAATTCGTGTGACATCACAGTAAAAGTTTCCCGTAGAAATTAGACCAGGGTTCACCGAAAAGCTAACAAGATTCCTCATTCTTTGATATTGTGTTCTAATAGAGTTTTTGTCAATGCTTTTGTAAATACGCTTATAAATTTATTTACTGCATGGTGCTTTTCTCTCACCAGAGTGCGTAATGAGCTGAACAATAATTGTTATTGCTCACTCTTTGACAAAGTTTCCGGTGTTAAAAATATTGTTTAGACCCTTGGGTCCATGACAAAAAAGCGATTGGTGTATACGCTAACCACTTCAAGGCGCTTTTTGATTTCACATAAATCACGCCAGACACAAACATACCTAACCTTTAAAACACAGCGAGTTTGAACAATAAGCGATATCAGACAAATTTGTAATAATGATAGATTATTGTTCTTGAATTAAGGATAACTTCGTCATATTCGTCAAGGTCATTTTGACGTCGATATGTTGATTGTTTTTATGCACCGTCGGACCATGACGTTTTACCTTCTCGATCTCATTACACTCAGTGCGACCACTAGAAAACGGGCTTTCACGAGAACATCAGACTTCGGGGTTTTTATAAACCAAAATCGGACCTTATAAATAGCAAATGAACAGGATTTTGACTAGAAATTTTGAAGTCGTACATATATTTTATATTTAGGGTATAAAATATAAGGAGCAGTATTCAAACTCAAAAGTCCATTTGACAATATTTAATTTTGAGCAGGGCAAACACAGACCTCCAAAATATCAGTGTTGGAATCAGGCAAAATGAAAAAGAGCATCCTCTGCAGACCGGTCATACCCACCACATGCGACTTCTCATTATCCATGATGGTGAAATAACGCAATATCCGTCGGAAATTGAGTGCGCGGGTATGTTAAGGAAGCATATAAGTCATTTCTCGGAAAATTTAGACTTTTTAAAGAAAATTTAGTTTGATAAATTACCAAAACCTCTGATAAATGTAAACTGTTATTAACTATTGCGTACAGATAAAAGAGTGTCTAACGGAAAGACGTGCACCACCGCCACGGGATCACGTGACTTCTATTAATAGCGAAATTTTCATTAATAAAAAAGCTAACAGAACAACAATACCCCGGAGTTTAATAATTTTTTTAGCAAATAATATAGTCGAAAAACATATATTTTTCCTAAAAAGTGCTGCTAGAATCCTACTGTCCTGTCAGTAAAAAAATTATTCCACACATTCGCACGAAATCTTACCCAATGTTTTGAATTTGATACATATGAACCGAGATTTTTCGCAAACCATGCTTAACTCGGGATTCTAACGGCACTTTTCAAGTATTTTAGCAAGCAAACTTTTTATCTGTGCTAATCTCATGTTTTGGAATATACAGCTTATTGTTTTTCTGTTGCATTACTTTTGTCACGAACGACAGAGGAAAGGCCGACTGGTATACGTATATAGCTGACTTTCTTCGAAAGAGAATATAATCGATGAAAATAACTTAGCATACCTGTTTATTTAACTGAACTCCATATGAATTTCACATAATGTTCACGATATTTCCTTTTAAACTCCATTTTACGTATCTTTGTACATGTCGTCTTAGCCAAATTCTCTTTACACGACATGATCTATTCCCAAGTTTATTGATGTACACATATGACGTCATCGGTGGTAGATTTTAATTGAAATGACAGATACATCATAACAAAATAAAAACATTTTATTTTTGTAAATGTTTTCACGTTTCTATTTATTTTCTAGAGTTAAATAACATCTCTTAATACCAATATATATGAAAAGTTTCGTTATACAGTTGACGTCATTTCGCCTTCTATGACGTCATAATGTAGCACTGATTTAGTCAAGGTAGAATATTTTGTATGCTTCCCTGCGTGTTTTAATAATGACCTAATAATTAGTATGAAAAACGTCAGTCAGCAATAAACTTTATGACAAAATTTATATATTCTTCTTTTGGTTATTTACTAAACAGATAGTTGTGTTTTATGATTTATAACATTACAAGTTTTTTATCTTAATATTTTCCGTTTTCTTACAAATTTGCAAGGTATTCCACAAATTTGAACAGAAGAGCCCAGAAAAATACGAAGAAGGTAAATTCAACAATTATATCATGTACACGATTTCATCTTAAACACAATAAAAAAAATTATTTTCATTTTCTTAAAAAAGATATTTCTACATATTAGTAGAATATGTCAATAAATTTTTTTTATTAAAAAAATACATTTATATATAGACATAATTTCAGGCGACGCGGAAGCACTTCAAGTTGTATCGATCATCATTGCTGTTATTTTGGGGATTATCTTTGCTCTGATTTTTACGTATCTATGGTTAGTATCTATACATTTTTATGTTGTACATGTACCATAACAAGTTTTGTATGAAATTTTATTTTTAATATTCCCGAATGGTTTTTTAACTTCAAAAAATCGTTTAAAGGTTCTGTTTATCTTGATTTAAGTCAACGGAAAACCACAGGGAAGTGTCAAGTTAAAGTTACAGGTTCCAATGTTGATTGCGACAATTACGTTACAATGGAAATCCAGGAACAAGAGAAAAACATCTACGATCGACTTGAAGAACACAGATAAACAAATGATGTATTACATTTTGTTCTCATCGCAAAAAATGCATGAATTTTACTTTAATCACATAATGAACAAAACATTTTACTATTGAAAATATGTAGAACATTGTTACCGTGTAAGTTAAAAGCTGCACTCAAACATAACAATTGCATAATGACAGAGAAGAGGACAAGAATATGTAATCCTCTTTATAAAAAGAAACAGAAGTAATTTTCATATGGTAGAATGAGTTTTAGCGCAACTATGTTTATCTTTTAAAGCAATTTTAAAATTCTTGAAATTTGGATCATTTTTAAAGTATTTCTTTTCAGACTTTAGTGTGAAAAAGTAAAAGTAATTTAAAATTTTATTAGATTTTATGTTACATTTTAAAAGAAAAATATAATTATTGCTTTTGCTTTCTAATCAATTGTTGCGGTCATTTCATATTTGGAAAGATGATACAGGTATAGACATTATAACGCAGCACTTTTAAATACGAAAAAATGGGGACGGGCCTGATTTATACGGGAAAAGATAACTGTGACACCACACAAAATAGTTTTCCTCATAATACCGGGAAATGAAATAATTTTCAACTCAGGGATGTAGCAACAGGGGGGGGGGGGGGGGGGGGGGGGGTTGGACCCCCACTTTTTTCCCCAACATTACCTTTACTATAGGATATGATCATTGAAGGGATAGTTGGCCCCCCACTTTTTGACTAAACTATGGTGATATTAAAGAATTGTTGGGAAAATAGGAATTGAAAGTAAATTGGCTTTGAAAAAGTTGATCCCCCCCCCCCCCCCCCCACGAAATAGGATTTTGGAGTTTGGGCAACTTTTGATGTTGGTTTTTTTTTTTCTGTTTTTTTTTTTTTTGCATGTCAACTTTTTCAGATAAGTAAAAAAAAATTCTCTGGTTGGCCCCTCACTTTCAAAAACGATGCTAAGTGCCTGCAACTTTAAGCTGAACAAGCATAATAAAACTTTTCAATGCCGTAGAAATAGTAGCTGTTTAAATCCCACATAGCAGGTTTAAAACAAAGCATTGATCGCAATGACCTTGTCGACATGGCGTCATTTGGGTAAAAATGACACATATCATGTCCTGTGAGAGGCATATGGAGTAATATTTACTCATTGTAAAATGCGTTCCATTAAGAAGCATTCTGAGAGTATTGCATAAGCAATACATGTCCCCTACCGGGTTCCCCTTTTTCTTCAGGATGTCATAATGTAATATGCAAAAGCTATATCCAAGGTAAAACTGCATGACTTTTTTAGGTCGTGAATGCCTAAAACCTAATAAAATAATCCACATCAAGATGAAAATTCAACTCATTTTTCCCAACGTCTTTTACTCGCTTCATATTTATGTCGACCATCGGAAGTTAGCGCAGCACGAACCCGATCTTAAAAATTCAAAATGCCATAATTCTATCAAAAATCAATGAAGCGATGCGAAATTCTAACTTGATCTGTAATTCATCACGATACACTCACATACAAAAATTCAGCTCAATATCTGCAAGCATTTAGAGAAAAAGTGCGGAAAACCAAGTGGGACAGACTGACAGACAGACGGGACAGAGAGATAGACAGACACACAGACAGACAGCTAGACAGACAGACGGACAGACGCAGAGGAAACCTATAGTCCCCTCAAGTTTCACCGGTAGGGGACTAATAAACAGGATATTACTTACAGATTTTAGATAGACTACTTATACCAATATAAAATGTTTTTTAGTGCAATTACTCAATAATAATCGAGAGAGTGTATCTAATTAATTAAAGTGTGTTTATGCGTACAGATTAGTCATGTTTATCATCGAAGTACCTTATTAGATTGCCTTTTCGCAAGGGCATACAGTCAGTAGATCTTAACTTACTTTTGGTTATAAAGGATATTTCCCTTAACTTGCAGAGTGCTGCTGCTTTATCTAAATCGAGAGCATAACTTTATAAGTACACAAAATACTTGGTAAAGGTCAAATATATTTCGACATTAGCCTATTTGCTTGAAATTTTTACTAATAAATCAGGTATTCTATTTAAAGCAGCAACACTTTCCAGAAAGGACAAAGTATGTTTTGTTAATGACTTACATTCGGTACACATACTTGACATTGATCACGTAACTGTCCATCGCTGGGAAAAAAATTTATTCACTACAGAGTGGGTAATACTAAGTTATTTCAAGAAGTATTTAAGTTATTTGATAATAAATAGCTTTATTAAAAAATAAATTCTGATTGAAACAGTTCACGTTTTTTGAACGTCTATTTTCCGTTGATGTATAAAATCAAAAGTATAAGTGAAAATGATTACGATCACGTTAACTCCTCAAAAGAGCAGCAATACGAGGAATGTTCCATAAAAGTGAACAATCAACTTATAGAGGCTGACTATACAAAAGCCATGAAAGGACATAGGATTTTAAAAAAAATGTATAAAAGTAATCCGAGTTCTCGAATTATACAATCTGTTCTCTCGGATTGACAATCTGTCATAACGAATTGCCGATTCGTTCTCACAGATTATCAATTCGTTCCCTCAAATTACACAATCCGTTACGTCGGATTGTAATTCATTCTTTCAGTTTAAACAATTCGTTCCCTCGGAATGTAAACCATTCGCAAGATTTCATTAATATTACTATTATTTTGTATATATCTGTATATATCAGAAATGAATAGAATATTGTAGTAGTTTACATTCTACCTTTTATTACATATTACGGTCCAAAATGAGAAGATTACATGAACATTTTTCAAATATATTCTAGTACAGATATTTGTACACAAAAGTCTGATATTTGTATATTAGAATCTTTGAAGGCCCTAGTTAAAGTTAATATGTTTTTTTTCTACAAAACATATATACAGACTTAGTTATAAAAGAGGTTCAGAACGACCGTTTGCTGAAACAGATACATAGAAAGCATTCATTGATTCAAATAGTTGGATGTGTTCGTATACATGTATATATTTAATGGAATTCGAGAGCATGAATTGCCAAAATCATTATACTGATGTTACAAATCGAAATCTCGAATCATTAATCTGTAAAAACGAATTATGTAATTCGAGATCTCGATTTATAAATCGAGGAAACAGCCCAACAACAGTATTAGGGAAAGTATCTGTCAAACTTTTGTTCGCAATTTTTTTTTTTCTGTTACCTGAGATACGTGGCGATATATTTACTTATGTGTTGAATATTCGCGTTATCTCTTTTATTGTTTGCTCTGCTAATGATTTGTATTAGTTAATGGACTTTTGAGCATGAGTACTGTTCGTTATCTCCATATATTTCATTCCGTGATAGCTATTCGGTAACCTAAAAAAGATTTAAAATGTGAAATATTTACCTAACTTAATAAAAAAATGTTGAAAATAAGCCCAAACAAAAATTATCACAGTAAACTATAGTAAACGAAAGTATAAGTACATTGCATACAATTCAACTATAGTTTAAGTTTTAGCATTGGTAAATCAAAATACTTGTATGTATGTAAAATGTATTTTTTTTTTAAATTGAATTAATTTTCTTTTATTGAAAGAAACTTTTCTAGTAAATGTACATACTATTCAGAAACTTAAATCCTGAATATGATAAATTTATGGTAATATTAAAATTCTTAATCTTTAAACTGTTCTAAAGTAAAGTTCCATTGTAAATCAAAGTATCTCCTATCGTAAAGTATAGATTACTAAAGTTATTTTTGTTAAAGGGATTAAAATGTAGAAGGGATACAGTCTGGGAAACATTTACAAGTAAAGTTCTGTATTGTACTTAATTTAATGAATTTTTTTTCCGTTTGACAATGATTTTGTTTCAAATAATAATATATTTAATATCAATAATATATATTTGAATGTCAAGAGGCATGCATTCATATATTCATATACTACAGCCGGTCAGAATGTGCCATATCTCCTTATATACAATATTCAGGAAATTCTAAATGAACATATCACTATTTGTTAAGATATTTGTTTTGTTGATGAGTAAAATTTATTCCTATGTCATTTGATAGATGTCATGATCTTCAAGTTAAAAATTATGACGTAACGACAGGGCAAACTCAGCAAACATTATAACTTTTTAAACATGTCGTGATGAGTTTCACAAATATATTTCCTATATCTTTATTTTACATACGAAGGTTGTCCAAAATGTTCGTTGATAATGACGTTTTTGTTAAAATGAATAGTTCTGTAGAAATTTATTGTATATCAAAACATTTTTTTTTATAAAAAAAACAAGTCAGAATAATTCAATTTCTATTCATTGAACTTATCATTTATGTAAAAATCGGGGTCATTAAAATCGCAGATAGTGAGCACGGATCAAAGTTAAAATTCCATTAATTCTCACATAAAGTTTTCCGATTAAAATGATTATTAACTATATAAAACAAGTCAAAACTTAACAAAAACATTATATGTAACACAAATAACAAACTATTATCATTTTCTGATATTGTCAGTATCGCTAACTATATAAACAGTGAAAATACTAAACAAAAACCCTAACAACATGAACAAGTATGTGTCAAAAATCAACAGAAAAAGCGACGTCGGCCATCTTAACGGGACAGCGTCCAATCAAACAAAAATGTTTACTACGGTTGAAATGACGTAAGAGAAAAGAAAACATTTGTTAAATCAACTCAAAATTAATGAAATATATTTAGTTTATTGATTTGAGATTGGTACATTAATTTTATACAATTTTTCAACGGTGTGTACAAATTCAAAAACACAACAAGAATGTAAAAACGCATGCATTACTGTTTATATGGATGACGTTCGAAAATCATTGTGCATTTTTTTTATTATGAAAATTAGATAAATTATAGTCTATAATTAAAGAGTATTGCTAGACTTGTAAGTGTGGCGCACTTAAAAGAAATGTAGCTTGTGTCCATGAAGATGTGTTAAAACTGAAAATCCAAAGGTTTGATTTTATAATAAAATACTGGTGTTGAGAATAAGCCCCAACAAAAACTATCACAGTATCACTGGTATCTTTGAATAAAAAATCCCTAATTTAGGAGTTATTTTACATACATGTATAAGCTTTTCTACGTTACGTTACGGGTTTCTAAAATTTTGATATCACTTTGAAAACTAATATGTTCATCGATAACTTAGAGTTAATTATTGAGATTTTTTTAGCAGAAAAGCAGGATCTATTAAGATTTAAAACTAGGTTTCTGACATCGTCTCGAGCCACGGTCCGGAGTCCGCATATATAGCTCTTTTATCCGTGGCTGCTTGATCACAAAAAGTGTCGTAATCTTGGATATTTACGCCTCTGTATTGTGATGTCATATCAGTCAGTGGCAAGTTATGTTTCCATCGCAATCGAAATCAACAACTGACGTCAACGGTATACAAGAAATATTTCCTATACTGCGATTGGATATTGAAAGGTCGCGATAAAGTTCATCATCCGACAATGCTTTACTCGCATTGGTCAATATTTTAATGAGCTACGAAGAATTCTCTCCTTCTTCAACCACGGCCAGATTGAAGAGGAGCTTACATTTTGGCCGTGGTTTGCGACGATGGGTTTCTGATTGTCTGCTTGATTTATCCTAAATTTGAGGTTTAGGTTTAAGCATTTGAATATAACACCACGGAAGTTTAAGGAGGCAACAAATCAACCACAAATTAATTACTAGATTTAACTTATTTTTTAAATAAGTATCTTAAGGTGTCAACTATTATTTGGCAAAGAAAAATTCATACATTTTAGTTTTATAATTTGATCATTTTTGTGTTTCTTTATATGGATCTCCTCTTCTAAAGGAGGTCGAAATAGTCTTAAAATGGCTACAACCCCCAGCCTCTTGAATTTTTAACTTCAAACAATGATATAATATTAAATTTTACAGTACAATTCACATCATACAAAAAGGAAAAAAGAATACATCAGGATATTACGTCGTATTACTTTCCTTAAAGTAGATAAAAATGATAATATACCTAGCTGAGAGACAAATGAGGAGGAAAAAAACAAATAAGAATATTTTGAATTCTTGTTTTTGGCTGCAAAATTGGTAAACTGACACCCCGGATCTTGATGAATGATAAGAAGTATTTTTAAGGGTAATTAGCATTAAATGCTTCGTAGGAGGAAGTTATTAAAAAGAAACGCTGAGTAATTTTTATCAGGAAGATGTAAGCCACATTCACGTCTAAACTAAAACTTATATAGGAGTGAATGGTCAAATCCTTCAGAATACCACCACTGTTTTTTGAAATGTTCCATAGACACGAAACAGGTAAGGTTACATATGTATGTACCCTTGTGCTGCTATTCTATGATATTTAATTTTTTACTTTACTGTTTTTCTACGGAACAATTATTTGAGATGTATGGAAATTAATAAATAACAGCGATATATATTATATGTGTGGACTTAACCTTTCTACGTAGAAACACTAGCAAGGATGTTAAAGGAGTTTTTTTCTGAATTATTATCAGATATTTTCTGTTCTTATGAATCTTTTATCAACGCAATGAATACTGAACCATTGTTCAAATATAAATTAGGAAGGAAATAACTTCTGCATTCTTTCCTTATGATTGACCTGAACAAATGATTCTCTTTCAATATCAAGTGAACGATTATATTTTTATATCTTAGATTGAGGAAGACATACGTAAAATGTCTGTGCTAAAGACTGTCTCACAAATACTGCTGTCCACTTGGCTTTTGATACACAATGGTTTGTATTTCATTGTATTTTTCTGTTCTTGCTGAAATTAAGTTTACTAATGATGATTTAAGAATGATATGACATGGAAAAATTCTCTATTGTAAACACCATGTTTTCTTTTTAAACATTTTTGAAAAGCATGTAACCTTCGATTTTGATTGTTACGTGAGGTGAGGATTGTTATAAAATCCTGAAAAATTTTCCTTGCCAGTATATATATTTTAATGCATATTTCGCTATTAAATATATAAAAAAAATCTGAAGTGTTGAAGGAAGAAAAATATTTTTTTGGAGAAAATATTTATTATTAGTGTACAAATTTGTATCACAGAGTGTTAACAGGTCTTAAGTACCCTAAACAACTTTCTCGAAGTGGGTTTTGTTTTACTTATAACTTTTTGCATAAGATATTCATATGTATGGTTCATCAATGATGAAGTTAAAAGAATGAATTTAAAATATTCTTAAAAACTTTAATAAGAAACAGTTCTGGTTAAGGATATACATGTAAAACCTTTTTTGCTGCACATCCCATTCTGTGTGGATTCTAATCAACATAACTGCATTACTTTTTAGGCCTTTATATCTTAAAGATACAAAAAAAAGATTCATGTCTTTTTTTATGAATTTTGCATATGGAGATGACTGAAAAGATTTAAGCAACTTTTTAAAAAACTTATACCTATTTAAGCCGGATAACTTTATTTTCTAAAATTACATAAACATTTTGACATATATGACAAATAAAATATTAAAAAAAAAAAAGACATAAATGGTCTTACCTCTCCTCTAAAAAAAAAACATGAAATTTGACAATCCTTTTTCATTTTCAGGTGATATCTCAAGTACGTCTCTTATTATGTCATTGAATTGGTTTGAAGCTCAGCTCGAATGTCACAAAAATAATGATACATTACCCAGCAATACCTCTTCTGCTTCACCAGTAATGGAATTCTGGTCTGGCCTCTACCACAGACAGTCATTATGGATTAAGATTCTAGGTAATGCTGAATTTGTGGATTCAGAGAGAGAGAGAGAGAGAGAGAGAGAGAGAGACAGAAAGAATTATGATCGCAAAAAAGAAATATTCATTGGATTACTTCTGCATTTTAGGCTGTTATGATTCAAGGGATATACATGGATATCCAGAAATCCAGATGATTTATTCTTCCGCTGATATTGTCATGAAATGTGTATATCTCTAAATTCTACAATTTTCGGAATAAGGTATTTTTAATTGTATATTACTGTATCCATAAATATAAATTCCATGAATGTATAAGTTATTCATTAATGATACTACACACGTAGATACAGATAAAATGTACAAAATCGTAAATGCATGCTATAGGATATATTAAACATTACGTTTCATCTGTCAGGTAAATTCAGATGAAATTAAGTTTAAGATTATTCAAAGGGGAACAGTTTCTGTCGATGTGATAATAAGCATATGATTTATTTTCCTATTATTCTATTTGATATAATTTGAAAGTCATATTTATGCAATTTTTTTTTTTGAAATTATACCTTTTTGAACCTAAAATGTACAATTTAATGTGACCTAAATTTCCATCTTATGTACATTTGTATAGAAATTTAAAAAATTTTTTCTAAAAAAAAAAAAATCAAAATATCAAATAAAAAACGAGATAAATTTTTGCATTTACTCTTTCTACTATTTTAAATGCAAAAAGGTTTTACGTAAATAAGGTTATGAATTTAAATTTTTTTACTATAAGCAAATGCATCTCTTTGCGCAAGAAACACATTTCTGAAAGTAATGTCTGAAACACACCTGTACTTGTAAAAATATTGATTTAAAAACTATTCAATAAAAATATGAGAGATACAATAAGAACACATAAGTTAAACCCTTCAATACTTTGAATCAGGTTTCGTAGCTGCATATATGTGAATGAAATTTTTAAAACATACTTTCATACAAATAGTATAAAAAAACACAAACCCCAATAAAGAGAAAAGTAAACATAATTCATATAGTTTTTTTTAATCAATAATAAAGATATGTATGCCGTGTTTAAAAAGTATTTTTTCACAGCTGAAAAGAAAAAAAAAATTTCTGAAGTATTATAAGCTATCAAAAAAGAAGCATTCATGCAAATTCGACGAAATATTCGGTATTAACAAAGTACTGGTCGGGATAAGAACCGGAAAATCCTAATGCATATTTATGAAGAATTAAAATTTATGTTGGGGTTAAACGCATGTGCGCGAGAAAAGCATTCAAGTATCATCAGGTCGAGGAAACTATTTTTTATGACGTCGAAATAGATTCACATGTACTTGATTGACAAATCGACCAATCAGCTCAATGAGTTGCATTTAATGCATTTATGGGTTACTACATAAAATCTACATTTTTTTCGAAAAGGCTGGGTTTTTTTAATCGCTCTCGGAAAGATGTGATGCATTTTCCAAGCATTTTACACGATTAATGCATTATGTACATTGTTATCTATTAATCCCATGCTCATATTTACATACAGATGATTGATTGATTGATTGTATATTGTTTATTAACGTCCCTCTTGAGAATTTTTCACCCATATAAAACGTCACCGTATGCCGGTGAAGGGCTTCAAATTTTGACCTTTACTCGGCACTCAGGGCCATTGAGCAGTGAGGGATCTTTATCGTGCCAACCCTGCCGCCGACACGGGGCCTCGGTTTTTAAGGTCTCATCCGAAGGACCCACAACTTTCATTTCAAAGTGCTAACCACATGGGTAAGGAAAAGTTGCTACCCATTTTAACGACTAGGTCAGTCGCGGCCGAGAACAACACACCACTTCCCGATCGCGGAGCGAGTGCTCTACCACTAGCTCCGTGATCAGTCATACAGATGATTTACAATAAAAAATTGAGCCCCACTCCGTTGTACAAGTCCTTTTGTTTACTTTTCCCCCCTGCTTTGAGTTGTCAATGAAAAGGAATTTCATGTGTCTATTCCTCGGTACAAAAAGCAACCAACTCTGAGGTGTGCTCATATCACCCATTTAAAAAAGGGAAAAAATGTGCCTCATTATAATTTAGAAGAAATACCACTGATGTAATTTTCAAATCAACACTATGAATAGTCATATAACAATGAATAAAATTCATAAAATTATGATCGAAAAGATTAAAGGATTTCCAAATTCAAACATAGTAGCGCATTTGAAATGTACTTACTGTCGCCAAGGCAAATATTATGATGAATCCCCTCTGTGTTATATGCAGTTTTGATTCTCAAAAAAAAATTTTCTGATAAGTTAAACCTTTTATCATATCTATTTCTTTTCATAACAATAAATACATTTTCTTTGTGATAATAAATCATTTTTATTGAGCAATGTCCCTGTGCTTAATTCTATTTCAACCACATTACAAGCAAACACAAAAACTATACTCCTTTATTTATTGATGGGCTAAATTTGAAATTTCAAAGGATTATTAACTCATACTTAGATAATGTAACATGAAATTGAACAATTTGAGCAACTTTTATAAATATGTTTACGGAATAAAAACATTTTCAATGTAGAGAAAAAAAGAAATGTACGTTACACTATATTCTTCCTTTAAAGAATTTCTTAAAGAAAAATATAAGACGACTCTGAGAAGCAACCCCTTGTACCCTGTAAACTGGCAAAGACGTTTTGTTTAACACTATTAGAAATTATTTTTTACATGAAAAGTGATCATTCGAAATGTAGGTGACTGAAATGTACGTTCCATGAAATTCAATTAAGTAACTTGCACGAATTTTCATGTATTCTCATACTTTCACACACTCGAATGTGTACACAACGGAAAGTTTCAAAAGTTGGAGGTCGGTAAATCCATAAAATTAATGAAAAAAACGTTTCTGCTAGGAAAAAAAAATTATATTAAGGTCATTTATATGTAATATAATTTTGATATTGATATATATTTCTGAATACGAAACCTTATGATGCATTTCTTATGATATGCAAGTTCAAATGTTTAATGAAGGATAGGAAATAACAACAGTATTCAATCTCAACTCCTTTAAACAAATATACAAAATAAGAGCAGAGCAAACACGGACCTCCAAACATCAGAGGTGGGATCAGGTGCCATGGAGGAGGAGCATCCCCTGCCGACCGGTCACACCCGCCGTGTGCTCGTTGTCATAATCAGGAAATAACGGAAAAATCTGTGGTCAATTCAGTGTGTAAATAATGGACTAAAAATTTTATAAAAATGTCAGTCAGCATTTCATTCAATGATAAATTGTATTTGCTGACAAGGTCATTGTATCGACCATAAAATTTTACGAAATGATGACTTTAAACAAGTTGTTGATATTCTTGTTTCATCAACTTGCTTGTCAATAATTTACCTCGTTTAAGAAATTTTTCATACGTAGAGCATGCTCTTGCATTTCGAATCAACTGAGATATAAATCTCCGTATGCAGGTGATGAAGGTATATTGCTCATAGGTGGGAAGTTGACGATAGAAAAGTTAAAGTCATCCGGTTTAATATAGTTTGGTTGTTGTTCTTTAGTGTCTTTTTCAAGTAAAATATCCAAGATACAAATAAATTGCGTGTCTAACGTACGCTTGTGGAAGAGAATTGATTTTTATATTTGTATTTTATATTTAAATGTACGTTACATATGGTAACGTATATTTTGCGTATTTCTAACTGAATTTTTTTTTAATTTAGTTAATGGATTGCGTTTACACAGCATCATTTGACAACTGACCACATAAAGCCATCTAAATGCACCTCCAATCCTTGTAAATGTGGCAGACAGTTACCACATGCTAGAAAAATTTTTAAGAGTCTTCAATTCATGTTTGGCAACCTTTATACAGTTTGTTTACTTTTAAAATCCTACTTTTCATCAAAATTCATTTAATTGTTGTTGATAATTTAAAATAAGGAATGCATAGGCTTATAATTGGTAAAAAAAAAAAAAAAAAGAAAAAGAAACAAAACAAATACCCCGGGAAAACCCCAAAAATTTCAAATATTGAAGGCACACAACACTCAGTTTTGTTTGAATCATTGCATTTTGGGTTATATTTTTCCAGATCTGCTGAAAGGCACATATGTTTGTGTTTTGACAAAGGATGTTGCAGCATACTAAAAAATTATTAAAAAGACTGTGGATGGATATATTCAGAATAGATTTTTTATTTATTTACGTTTCAGTGGCCAAACACAGCATTTGTTGATAGCAAAGTTTGTCTTACTCTTTTTTGTTTTTTTCTTTACCCTTGCACACAGGTAGAAGTAACTAGGCTACGGTGCAATTTAGCGAAAAAAGCACAAAAGAATGGTTGAACGAGGTGGAGGGGGCTCCCCAAAATATGTGAAATAAGTTACCAAGTGACGTGACATTCATGTAGTTTTTAAAAAACCTGTTTTTTCATTACGATTTCTTATATTCTGCGTTAAAACGCTTCATTGAAATGATTTTTATGTCAATAATTGCTTTTTTCAATATTTACTTACATATTATTACAAGTTTGAAATGTATGTTACCTACTCATATTCCAGGCAATCTTGTCTTTATAGTGATGATTGTGACATATAACACAATGAAATTACATAGAGAATCTATTTTGGGAAAAAACTTATACAAAACGATGAATTTTTTGATGAAATTTTAAAAGGGTTTTTTTCAAACAAAATAAATCATGAAATGTACGTTATATTTACGTAGATTTCTAAATCGGCATGGATATATGTTAAAAAAGACAGTAACTACAAAATAGAATTTTACTGCATGTACATGTTAAATTCCAGATCTATAGAAAAAGACAAATTCCAACCTGATTGCTCTAATCATAAAAGAAGAATTTAAAGCTTTTTAAAAAAATTATACATCTGGATCAAAAAGTAACCTTTGTTTTTTAAAAGGAAAAATCAAACGCACGTTCGAATGCCGGGGAATATGTTGCTGATGAGTTGGTAGGATGTGCTGGTGTTGTAAAATATTCCAATTGTGATTTTAAATGACTAAATTTTTTTCTGTAGACCTTTTTGGACATTGCTGAAAGAGTGACGTACGTTTCCAGCTACTTTTTGAATACAATTACCCTCTAATTCAACGTCTTGTCATTATTCCACGTATTAAAATTTGATAAAAAAAAACTTGTAACAAAATCTTTAGATACTTTCTTTCAAATGTAATTGATAGAAAAATTGTTATCTTAACTTCATTTTTTTTTTTAAAAATTTAAAAAGCATTTGTGCCCTTATATTGAGAATGGGTGACATGACAATTTTCACAACGTGTACAACTTCGAAATATACAATATGCTACCCAATACACGTTCTATGATCAATGCTCATGAGAATTGGTATAGAGGTAATTTTAGAAAAACTAAAAATATATAAATGCATGAACTTTAAATTTCTAGTAACTGAGCAATAACTAATTTAAACAGTTACATGTACATATCGAATTTACGAATATCGAATTTAAAAACTGGAATCTTATTTACATGTACTTGTTGAGACTTTGTGATCGGTATTTAAATATACTTTAATTTTAACAAGGAAAACTGAATTTGTGAATGTGAGCATGGGAATTCTCAATTAGTACCTAATCTTTTTATTTTTCTCAAACACGTTTCAAAAAATTGTACATTGGCTTTCCGGCAGTTATTTTAAATCGCATCCTAAATTAACCCACATGTTTGTAGTAAAACAATAATTAAATGGATTGTTTCTGCTTGTCATAGAAATACAATAATCACTATACGAAGTAAACACCCGATCCCATCCCTGCCCTCCTCTCTAAACACACACACATAAAATTTTAATTTTCTAACCAATGTAAAAAATACTGAATATGCATATCAAGAGTTTTTGATGGACCTATGATAATAATATGCAATTTATGGGATAATTAGTTTTATAAGACTGATTAATAAGAAAAGATGTGTCAATCAAAGTTAAATTAATGTTTCATAATAATAGTATTTCTAATTCAAATGTCAGAAACAGAGTCAGAGGTAGACAAACATTCTGAATCAGTCATGTTTGTAAAAGCCAAACCGTTGACCTAATTGTCATAATTTTAATTAGTTTGTAAAATAAGTTTTCTCATGGTTACGTATTGAAATCAACTTTATGATGTTTTATGTTTAACACAATCCAGAAAATTAGCTTTAATATTTTTATTACATAATAGTTACTGTAAAACGAAAATATTTGGCGCACTACTTATTTTAGCGCCTTTGGCGCAAGAGCATCTGAACGCTAAGATTTATTGTGCGCTAACGGAATTCTAAATATTATTTTTTTGAATATGTTCAAATTAAGCTTTCACATAGTACATGTAAACCGGATCGCGCAATAACGTGATGTCGAAGGGTCGTTGGATTTAATATATACACTAGCGTTCTGTACATGGCAGGATCAATCCAGAAAATTCGGCCAAATCCTAATTTATTTAATTGAACTATTGTTAGTTGTTACCCGATACTTATCGTAAGCACCTTCAAAGTCTGGCAACTCGGCGTGTCAATCTTCTATCGCCCCGAGATAAACAATGCAATCAAGCATGGCCATTGAGCTTGCAGACAATACCTGAATATGATTATTTTTAATCTAAGTAACTTTCCCTCAATGTATGCATTGATTTAATATGAATAAAATGTGTAAATACTTAATTTCTTTTATTAAAAATAAAATTAAAATAAAATCGAACATGGTGCCACGTCTATGTGATTGCAACACCATGGTAAAGTTGAAGATTGTTTACTTATGTACGGGAATGCTATATTGTGTTTCCATGCTTGACTAACCAAAAAGTAAAGTCTGGTTTAAAAAAATATTACATTTATATATTTCAATGACAAGTACAAGCGCTAAAATTGATTTGCGCTAATGTATTCCCAATTACGTTTGCGCTAAAACACGTATGCGCCAAATTTTCCCATTTTATAGTATTACATTTTGCCTTGTCTTCAATGCAAAAATTATTTACAACGCAAAATGTAACAATGAAAAAGTACATAATAACATTTTATGTCGACGCAAATTGTAATAATCCAAAAATTATTTTATACCATTTGCGTTATAACGTTTTGCGTTGATTTCAACGCAAAATGTTATAACGCAAAATGCAATAATCCCAATTTAATACATTACGTGCTATTACATTTCGCGTTGTGTCAATGCATTTTAAATTTGTTGATACTTTTCATCTATTTACTGTTTTTTTTCGCCAGTTCCTGTTTTTAATGTAATTTACGTGTTGTTTAAAAGATAAACTTGTTGTAGAATAATAAATGCATGTGTCTTCAGCGTCCAATTTTGGCTACTTCGATTTCATCTATTGAATGTAATGAAACATGCCAAAAGAACACAGAAGGCGTCCAGTTTTCAGAATGTGGGGGACCTAATGCCTATTCTGTATATACTGCAGGTAATCAATATGATGTCTAAACGAAATTCTACTTTCTTAATAAAACATCTATATTAACATTAAATCAGTGTTTATGCAGACACACGTGCACTTTTTTATCATACCTCCCGCTTGAAAACCAAGGTGGATATATTAATAGAGGTGTCAATCAGTCCCTTAATCAATCTGTCTGTCTGTTTCTTCTTCGGTCTATCTCTACTCTGTATGTCTTCACGTCCTTCTGTGTCTACGTCCGTATGTCTTTACATCCGTCTGTGTATACGTCTATCTGTTCTTATGTCAGTCTGTCTTTTCATCCATCTGTCTCTACAACCGTCTGTCTTAATGTCTGTCTGTCTTTACATCTGTCTGTCTCTACGTCCGTCTGTCTTGATATCCGTCTGTCTTTACGTCTATCTGTTTAGCTGTCCGTCTTTCTTTACAGCCATCTGTCATATTGTCAGTCTGTCTTTATGTCGGTCTGTCTCTATGTCCCTCTGTCTCCACGTCCGTTTGGCCCTATCTTCGTTTATCTCTATGTCCGTCTGTCTTTACATCTGTTTTTACGTCCGTCTGTTCTATGTTCGTTTGTCTTTACGTCAGTTTGTCCATTTGTCCGTTTGTCTCCACGTCCGTATGTCTTTACGTCTAGCTGTCTCTACGTCTGTCTTTACGTTTTTCTGTTTCGACATCTGTCTGTTTCTACATCCCTCTGTCTCTATGTCCATCTGTCTCTACACCCGTATGTCTCTACATCCGTCTGTCTCTACATCCTTCTGTCTATACGTCTGTCTTTCTATACGTCAATCTGTCTTCACATCCGTCTCTCTTTACGTCTAGCTGTGTTTACGACTGTTTGTCTATACATCTGTCTTTCTCTACGTCCGTCTCTTTCTATGACCCTCTGTCTTTACTTTCGTCTGTTTTTACGTCCGTCCGTCTTAACATGTACATCCACCTGTCTCTACATCCGTCTGTCTCTACATCCGTATGTTTTTACGTCCGTCTGCCTCTATGTCCGTATGTCTTTACGTCCGTATGAATCAATGTCTGTCTGATTCTGTTTCCGTCTGTTTCTTCGTCCGCCCGTATGTCTTTAATTCTGTCTGTCTCTACGACCGTCTGTCTTTCGTCCGTATGTTTCTACGTCCGTCTGTATTTACGTTCATCTGTCTCTATGTCTGTCTCATTCTGTTTTTTTATGTCTCTTCGTCCGTCTGTCTTTACGTCCGTATGTCTTAACGTACGACTGTTAAAGTTAAATTTTGTGTGAAATTGTTTGTATAATTAATGCTTGATTTATATTATCTTAATCTTGTTGATTTGTAGCAATTGCTCTAAGCTACAGACTGCAGTGATCTGTTTATGTGATAAGGTCTTGACCGCTCATTAAGATTTTGACGTAGACCAGGAGAAACTTACAGAGGATTAATGTCGAGAATAGATCTGTATTTGAGTTGTTTCATTGATGAGAAAGATCCCGTACAAAAGTTCCGCGAAGAGTATTTCTTAAAGGCGTTATCTCCGCAACAAGCCCAGTGGATTAGACGGAATAA
>NW_026926763.1:0-27698 GCF_032062105.1 Saccostrea cuccullata | reverse complement strand
TCATATTTGGCGATTTTAATTGAAAAAGATGTTGATTGAAAAATAATAAACATTTTGATAAGCGGGTTCACTTCTGTCTTACATTTTCCTTTAAGTATCAGTTTGTATGAAAGGTGTGAGCCATAGTTCGACCTGAAGAGAGACTGCTAAGTTGAACGACTGCACAGCAAGGTTATTGCGCATGCTAACATGTAGCCAATAGATATTTTTGATACGAAATAATTTTTCCCCCAAAAAACGCAATTCCGATAATCTTTGTCTATAATAGATCCAAGATATTGACAGTAGTGAAGGAAAAACTTCAATAGTACTGTGTAACAATATATTAAAAAAGGGGTGTGAATCAGATGCGGATACTCAAAAATTCCAAAGAACTTTTGACAATTTGAAATCACAAAATCAGCAGCTTAAAAACTTACGACTCTTCATCTTTATACACAACCATTCCCCACGATAAATTAAAGTCCAGGCTTTTTTATATCATTGACAGCTGCTTTTTCAATAAAAATGGAACTCGTAAATACTGGTCATTGGTCATTTGCAAAATTATTTTGTTAAAACACATGCATTCTGATTGCACACACAAGTACTCTGAAGGTGACATCAAATAGATGCTCGAGTTTCTGATTGACAATATTTTGTTGTTTCTGGAGACCAGATCTTCCAACAATCTATTGGAATTCTCATGGGTACCAACTGCGCTTCGTTATTACATGTAGCAGACCCATTTTTGTATTCATATGAAGCAGAAATTGTGCAAAATCGTATGGATGCAACGAAGAAAACACTTCCTGCGGCCTTCAACTCCACATTTATAAATATCGACGACGTATTAATTTCCATTCCTACGTTGATAAGGTATATCCCGGTGAGCTTGAGATAAAAGATAACACAGCGTTTAACACATCTGTTTCTTACTTGGATATTTTTCTTGAAAAAGACGTTAATGGTAATCTAACAACCAAACTACATTGTATATGATAAATGTGATGACTTTAACTTTTTATCGTAAACTTCCCTTACTTATGCAGCAATATACCTTCATCGCCTGCAAACGGAGTGTATATATCTCAGTTGATTCGATACGCAAGAGTATGCTCTACGTATGAACAATTTCTGAAACAAGAATATCAGCAGTTTCGTTTAAAGCTCGTTAAAACTCATTTCGTAAGTTCTACGTTCGATTCAATGACATTTTCAGCAAATACAATTGATCTTTGAGTCAAATTCTGATTGACGTTTTTCATACTAATTGTTAGTACATTATTTATACACTGAATTGACGACATATTTTTTCCCGTTATTTCCCTATCATGACAAGGAGCACACAGCGGGTGTGAACTGTCAGCAGGGGGTGGATTTGAAAAAAAATTAACCTTTGTTATGTTGCCATACGGGGGCATCAGTGTTTCACAAACACATCATTTCACGTTATTTCCTTATCATTACAAGGAGCACATTGCAGGGAATGCCCCTTTCTCCAGATTCCACCTCTGATGTTTAAGAGGTTCGTGATTGCTCTGCTCCTATTTTGTATTGTTTTATGGACTTTGATGTTTAATACTGTTCGTTATCTCCAAATCCTTCTTGATAGTGTAAAAAAGAAAGTACAGAACAATGCTGTTCCTGATTATCTTTATAACAAATATTTTCAAGAAAGTTGAATCGTTTTATATACAATTATGGTAATGTATATAGCGTATACTGAAGAAATCGTACTATGGCATTGTGGAAGCCATCAGGATTAGTTTGTAAGAACATAGAAATCTAAGATCTTGTCTCCTAAAACAGGTTTGTAGTAATACCAGTTAAACAGGTTTTATGGGTTGGACGGAAGCAATGATGACTCTTTCTAACCGGTCGAAAGGTGTGCTTACACATACTAATACTGATAAATTACACTTGATTCCACCTCTTATGTTTAAGAGATCCGTGTTTGATCTGTTCGCAATCCTAATGTAAGGTCTTTATATCAAAATTAATGACAGCTTTGATGAGGTTTAAGCAACTTTCAATAATTTTCTTTCTATTTTCGTGGAATAAAATTATTTAAAGACAATCCTTCAGCTCCTAAGCTCCTAAATATTTTTATTCTATATATTTAGAATTATTTAGGGGCTACATGTTGTCCTTTATCATCCTTTCAGGAGCCGCTTCTGAAATATTAAAGGATTGTATATATTTTTAAAAGAACATTATTCTTAACATTTTCTTCAAATCTGCTTATCAAAATATCCCCCCTTTTGATTTATATATTGTTGAAAAAATTGCTTTTTCATAATGTTAACGTGTTTTTCCCGCACGGAGTCATAATTCCGCAGAATTACAAGTTCTGTTCAACCCGCCGGTAAGAAAAAAAATACGTAGATTTCTTAGTATGTCACTCTATGCTTTGAATATATATGTATGTTAGAGTATATTTCCGCAGAAAGTTATTAATTGCATATACAACACTAATTAGAACTAACATTATTAGAATACTGAAAAAAAAACACTTGTATAGTGTCATGGTTAATACACTTGATTGATACAAGTTATATTAGATAAATTAGAGTACTATCCTTTACTTCAAATAACTTATAAAAAGCAAATGAACATGACAACGACAGAAGAGAATAGTTTATTAAAAACAATCAACAAAGAGTCAATGTTACATGCGATGAATGCTTCCAATAATAATATACATAGACGACAACGAATAACAGAATTTATAACGCCCTCATAATAATCAAGTGTCAACTTTAGGACACGTGCATTAAACATTTTTATTTAAAACAACATAAAAAAAACCCACTTGAAACAGTAATTTGCGAAAAAACACATATACGAGGGTTGATCCAAAAGTTCGTGGAATTTCTTTCAAAAAATTTATCATGATTTGATGAAAGCAAACAACTTGCATATCAATAATATAGAGTCATATTGCTATGATATTGGAAAATTTCACCACTTTCCAATAAGGTCATACGAGCTTTTTGAAAATGAATAGTTGTGAAACGCGGGGGAGTCTTCGATTTAACGTCAAGGTAGATATGTCACGTCACGTTATAGAAGCACCTCACCCTAATATCCAATTCGAATACATAATTCAACAAAATGCTGCCCCTTTCTCCATTTTTTTCTCAAGCCTAGGCCTGGATATCCCCTCGCACCAACTTATCTTCATTTTTCACTCATATTTTAAAATACTACCCATCTTTTTATAGGATGTCCCAATTTCAGTATCTATGTCAAGAACAGCACGGCAGCCGACAACGTCAATTAACGCTTTTATTTTGTCTATTGGGGTATACGCATTTAAAACATCTAGCCTCAAAAAGCGACCACAACTTGAACGAATGTCCATGGAAGTTCTATTTTTCTTAAATTCATTATGCCACTGGAAAACCAGTAACTAAATGCATTTTCCCAAGCTAATATCAATAATATACGCCTTTAAGATAGAGTGATCCCGGGATTTTCATAAAACGTATGACTATGACGAAATTTGACGTTTTCTAACAACTTGAAGATGAACAATATCTCATCAACTAATTATCTAAATATCCAGTAAAATCAATAAAACTATCACTCAAAGGTTTATGAAATATCAAGCTATCGTAATAATGCCATAATTTTCGTTTTATATACCACATATGGCGGTTTAATTCTCATTTCACGTATTAAGAATAAAAAGGATAATAAGAACGTTAATGTCTCCCCCGCATTTCCAAACAACCGTTTCTATGGCAACTGCCATAGAGTCACTTTCAAAGATATTTAAAATGTTTTTAATGCCTATATTTTCATTTGTAATTTTCAACCAATTCCACTTAAAAATAAATAAAATATGAAGAAATTCCACGAACTTTTGGATCAGCCCTCGTATATTTAAAATAGCAATTATTCTTTGATATACTAGTATAAATCTTGTTTTACTTTTTACTCTATGTAAACTGGGTGAAAAAATTATCACTTCTAATATCATTATATTGTGAATTTAGGAAAATAAAATAGATGTGGCGAAACGTGTTCATTTTACATATAAAACAGCACTGCTTGTTTTTTGTGATTTTTAAAAGTCTCTTAGTTTTGTTTACATGGGTACTTCATACATGTATTGACTTTCATTATCCTCATTAAGATAAAGAAAAATTGTAAAAGTATATTCCTTGAGAAATTATAGAAGTTCATTCTTTGAAAACTAGAATCAATGCATATTTGGAATGTTGCAACCACTGTTAAAATAACGACCACTATAATAATCATTTGAATAGTGGTTGAGACTGCATTTCAATAGCAAACATAGGTTGCATCCACTATTGAAATACTAGTAATTATTTCAATAGTGGTTGAGAGTGCATTCCAATACCAAACATAGGTTGCAACTACTAATGAAATAATGTTCACTTTTGAATAAAAGCTATCAGCAGAGGTTCTGATTGCATTTCAAAACATAAAACAAGTTTCAACCACTATTGAAATAATGTTCACTATTGAAATAAAGTTTTCAATAGTGATTGAAATAATGATTTCAAAAATGATTTAAATAATTATTTTGATAGTTGAAGATAATTACCCCAACACAAAAACCACATTGCAAGACATTGAAATAACTAAACTATTAAAAAAATAATTATTAATTGTTCTTTATCATCTCCGACATTTTTAATTTATTTATTGGGTTTACTATAAAAATTACAACTACTTGTGAATGATTATTTCATAGAAAGTTGAAAATAAGTTTCAAAATACCACCACATTTTAAATCACTATTGAATTAGCACCTACCATTGAAATAAACCGACATGTAATACTATTTCCCCTAGAAATTTACCTTTTAAAATATTGACGAGTAAGCGTTGGATTTACTATCCATTTTGTAGTGTAGGTATTCCCATGAACATGTGCGACAATTAAGTTTTCTTCTATATAAAATTTTTGTTAAAAATAACCATATTTTCAACAGACCGTTTGTACACAAAATTATCAGTCTTCTTTCTTCTTTTCAATGTAGTCTAGATATTTTGATTTCTGCATCTAAATAATCTGATTTCTTAATCTAGATTTTTTAAGTCGCCCCGAACGAAGTCGGAGCGACATATTGCGATTGTACGCATGAAAATTTTCTCCAGCCTGTTTCTTGGAGATGGCTGGGACAATCTTCCTGAAACTTTCCTTAAAAGATGACCAGTAGTTGTAGTTTTGCAATGAGGACGTTCAGCATTAGAATGTGTACCGTTACCATGGAAAGGTGCGAAAAGTGACGAATTTTAGGTCTTTCGTAAAAAAAGGCGGGCGACATATTGTTATTATTTTGTCCGGGAGTGTTCTCTCTGTTCCCTTGAACAATCATCATGAAACTTTGTTATATTAATGATTAGTAATTGTAATTGTGCGATTCACATTTAAAAATTTCAAATTATCAATAGTTGCCATGCAAATAGGGGAACAGTTCGGGGTGACATACGCTATTGCTTGCAATAGCAGACTCTCTTGTTATGATTCTTTCCTTTCAAAATTAATGACAAAAATGAACTTTATGTATTTCAAAATTGTAATTGCATATTATAAATAGATTGTTGGTTTTCGCCGATTCAGACAGATTCGGGGGTAGCATGCTTTTAACATTTGGATACATGTTTAAATTGTAGGTAAATCATTTTATTAAAAAGTGTCCTTATAAAGAGGAAAAAGGAAAACAACTTTAGTTATCATATCTTAAAGCAATATGAGCTGCATTTTTAAGAATTTTATTTTGCCGATAGAATATTATTATGATAAATTTTTATGTAAATTAAACCTTTATGTTCGATTAGACTTAAATGAAAAATTAAATTGTTTCAGAAAGACTTCTGTAATCAATTACATAGCATTATTTAAGAAATCAATGTTGTACATGACGACAATGCAATTTTGCTTCAATCATTGCTTATAAAAAGATCTTTCATCACAAATATGAACATCAAAAGATTATAAATATTCTTTTTCTATCTTCTTGAAATAGTTATTTACAGATTTGCAATAAAAATTTCCGACATCAAAGTTGCAACTCATTTTGCTTTAAACTCAATAAATCAGTTTAATGTGTTAGAAAACAGAGTGTGTAATTCATCCTTACATTTGCTTTAATAGTCGGGATACTTCTATAAAGCTTGCAATGTTGTTTTGTTATTGAAATCATTGTCAGCATCTGTTAAAATAATCATTTTAATATCTTTTAGAATCATTGTTTAAAGCACTATTGAAATCAATATTTCAATCGCTTTTAAAATCTATATTTTAATAACTATTGAAATCTTTATTACAAAAGTGAACATAATTTCAATAGTGGTTGAAACCTATGTTAGGTATTGAAATGACTCAACCACTATTGAAATAAGTATCTCAATAGTGGTCGTATTTCAAAAGTGGTTGCAACCTATGTTTGTTATTGAAATGCACTCTCAACCACTATTGAAATAATTATTTCAATAGTGATTCTTATTTCTATAGTGGTTGCAGCAATTGAATCTTTTTATACAATACAAACGAAGATCAAAACAAAGGTAGGCTATGTAATTATCGAAAATCCCTACGTGATTTTTTAAGTAGATGATGGTTTAATGATGGAGAGAAGTTCATTTTCGCTAGCCAAGGGTTTCTGATACGCTACTCTCCTCAAAATCCCTTGGCATAGGTGTTTTAAAATTTTTCTCAAGTTGTGATTGGAGTCGATCAACACTGCTCAACCAAATCATCAGTTGATTTTTTTTTTTTTTTTTTTTTTTTTTTTGAAATGGTGATATCTGCGTTCAAAACACATTTTAAGTCTTTACTCTCGGGAATGAAAAACATGAAAAACGTAAGTAAACAGCGATCACATGTTATTCTAATGGCGTCATCCAAAATCTTAAGATACGAGCAAAATTTAAGTTAAAATCCATAAAAGATGTAGATTTGCACATTAAGTAACAAAATGAAAAATCAATACCTTCTTGTTATTTTTTTCTTCAAAAACTTACATGATCTAAATATTTCTGTTGATGATACAGATCACATGACGAAAACAATCCCGTCATTTCACAACACCGTATGCCAAGGGATTGAGGAGAGTAGCTTATCAGAAAACCTTGACTAGCGAAGATGAAAGAAGTTTTACACATAGATGATGTTTCTTTGAAGTATTTACCGTTATTATGTTCCCCAAACGAAGTTGGGGAACATATTGTTTTTACTCTGTTTCTTATTATAATTATGTTCCCCAAACGAAGTTGGGGAACATAATGTTTTTACTCTGTTTCTTATTATGTTCCCCAAACGAAGTTGGGGAACATATTGTTTTTACTCTGTTTCTTATCATTATTATTCTTTTTAAGGTCTTCCGTCTTCAGCGGAAGACCTTCTTGTTATTCTTAGGTTTCTTTTTCACTTTTATTATTATTATTGTTTTTTTTTTCTTACCGATTTTGTGCACGCGATTTCTCGAAAACGGCTCGATGGATTTCCATGAAACTTTCAGGACTTATGTAACATCACTTGAACCTTATGCGTTTTTTTCTGTTTTGATGACGTCACTTCCGGTCCGGAGTTATCAGCACAAAATTGATTTTTTAAGGGTCAGTTTGTCCGCACGATTTCTCCTAAACGACTTTAGATAGACACGTGATACTTTCAGGTCTAGTAGACCTATGTCTGTAGATTTGTGGAATGTATTTTATTTTTACCGGAAGTGCTGCACGTCGGCGCTCGGTATGGCCCGAAAATAGGCCTATCGCGAATTTCAAAATTTTTAGCACTTTTTCTACGATATCTTTTTACCTGGAAATATTTTCTTAAAACATATACAACAAAAGAAGTGTAGAATTTTAAGTTCTTCCAAATGATATCTCGGAAAAAGGGCTGGCCCCTAAAATTAGGGGTCTACAGGGGCCGAAAGTTTTTCCTTTATATCTCAAAAAGTATTGAGAATTTGTAATACGCTCATGAAGCAAAGTTGTTCAAAATGTCAAGCTTAATCTAATGGAGTCGTCAAAATACGTCCGTCGACGTCATTTCCGGCCAAACCGGAAGTAGTCGAAAAACGCGTATTTTTACCGTTCTTGAAAAGTTTTTGGGTAACATCTGTCACTGGGAGCATAAAAATTAATTTTATGTCCGTCGTCAACACTTCCGGTCACACGGGAAGTAGCATAAACTTCCGGTCAAACAGGACGGAAGACCTACTCGTTGCTTTGCAACGAGCTTTGCTCTAGTTATTATTATTTTTCTTCTTCTTCTTCCTGGGTACTTTTTTGTCCGGGAATGATCTCGTAAACTATACATCCGACTAAGGTGAAATGTTTTTAGGGTCAGTAGACATGTTATGTAGATTTGCGGAACGAAGGTCATTTTGCGCGCACGTGCTAGCAAGAGCGTGCACGTGCAACATGTGAAATGACCGATTTAATTGATATAGGCGTAACTTTTAAAATTTTTGATGAAATGCTTTGAAACTTATAATATAAGGATATATTAGAAGCATAGACAATATGACATGGTCAAAATAGCAAGATCTCACGCGCATGCACGTGCGCTTTGTTCTGATTGGCTGAAACTAAAGTCTCAATATCTTTCTTGTTGTTTGACGAAATCCTTTGAAATTTTGAAAATAGCCATGCATAAGTATATCCTACAACATGATATATAGCAATTATCATGAAAACACGTGCATGCACGTGCGCTGCAATCTGATTGGCTTAAACTTTAAATAGCTATAACTCCCTTGATTTTCAACAAAACGGGATGGGATTTGGAACATAGATAGATATACTGGACTACTACAAGAAAATATGGTCACCATGCACATGCATACAAGTGCATGTACGTGCGCTGAAATCTGATTGGCTGAAACTTTAACAGCTATAACTCCCTTGGTTTTCAACCAAACGGGGTGAGATTTAGAACATAGATAGATGTAACGGACATCTACAAGAAGATATGGTCACCATGCTCATGTATGCACGTGCGTGCAAGTGAAATGAGCAAATTAAAAAAACACTTGATTGAGCGTATCTTTTTAATACTTTTGGATTAAATACTTTAATATTTAGTATATTTCAATATATAGATTGTGTAGACAAGATGATATTGTCATAACGCACATGCATTCACATGCGCACGCGTGCAATGCTAAAATTTGAATGAACTTTGTACACTTCTGGGTAAACGTTGTTAAAGTCTCAAATGCATCGAGTTTGTCTTATTTAATGAAGCTTACAGGGAATATGGCACCAAAAGGGAGTTGGGAAGCGTTTGGGGAACATCTGTAACGGTCCCCGTTACAATTAGCACTAGTTATGTTCCCCAAACGAAGTTGGGGAACATATTGTTTTTACTCTGTTTCTTATTATGTTCCCCAAACGAAGTTTTTATGTTCCCCAAACGAAGTTTGGGAACATATTGTTTTTACTCTGTTTCTTATTATTATTATTATTATTCTTTTTTCTTCTTATTTCTTCTCCGGTACTTTTTTGTCCGCGAGTGTTCTCAGAAACTGTTCACCCAACTGAGCTAAAACCTTTTTAGGGTTAATAGGTGTGTAGTGTAGGTGTGCGGAACGAAGGTCATTTTGCGCGCATACGCCTGCACGTGCGGGCGCGTGAAATGAGTGAAATGACTAATATATTTAATATAGCCATAACTTTAACATTTTCCGATGAAATGCTTTGAAACTCATTATATAAGGATATATTAATAGTGTAGATAATGTGACACTGTCAAATTAGCAAGAACTCACGCGCATGCACGTGCGCTTCACTGTGATTGGCTGAAACAAAAATCTCAATATCTTTTCCGTTTTTTGAAGAAATGGTATGAAATTTAAAATATAAGCATACTTTGAGATGTCTTACAACATGATATATAACATTTGTCATGAAAGCACGCGCATGCACGTGCGCTGCAATCTGATTGGCTTAAACTTCAAATGGCTGTAACTCCCTTGTTTTTCAACCAACCACGATAAGATTTAGAACATAGACAGACACAATAGACTCCTATAAGAAGTTATGGTCATCATGCACATGCATGCACGCGCATGCACGTGCGCTTTGCTCTGATTAGCTGAAACAAAAATCTCAATATCTTACTTGTTTTTTGACAAAATACTTTGAATTTTAAAACATAATTATACCTTAATACGTCCTAAACTATGATATATAAAAGTTTTCAAGAAACCACGCCCATGCACGTGTGCTGCGATCTGATTGGCTTAAACTTTAAATGCCTATAACTTTTTTGATTCTCAACAAAACAGGATGAAATTTAGAATATGAATAGATATGACGGATTCCTACATTATGCTACTATCAAACTTGAATGCAGGGACTTGCATGCACGTGTGCGCGCGCAATGCGTTAAATGACCGATTTACTTGATATAGTCGTAATTTTTTTTATGAAACGTTTCAAAATTCAAAGAATAGAAACACATTAAAAGTGTAGTCACGATGATAAAGCTTTCATGCATTGCACCTGCGCGCGCGTGCAATGATCAAATGACTTGTGTACTTGATATGGCCGTTACTTTTATATTTCTTTATGAAATGCTTTGATGACCTTGACCTTTGACCTTGACCTTTGACCCCTTGACCCAAAGGTCACAATCCAGCTCAGGTTCGTAGATGTATTTACAAACTCACTTTAACAAATGCTTAGAATAAAAAAGTCAACCCCCCCCCTTTCTCCTTAAAAAAAAAAAAAATCAATAATAACGTAGAAAATTTCTCTGAAACTCGATCAACACCTGGGATCGACATTAAATTTCACTTAAGGTGCAGAAAAGACTTCATAGAAAGTTTCCTGAAAGTTTTACGGTAAGTCTCTAAAGTATATAGAAATTATGAATTTTTACGGCAAAAATTACAAATTCTGTCGTGTTTGAAATTTAAGTGCAGACGAACAAAGATATGATATAAACCTTTTAAAGCCTATTTCTCCAGATGTCGTTAATAGCATTCAATTCTACTGATATGAATTAATATTTTAATACCAAGCATTCTTCTTTTATTTCACCATTGAAATTTATCTGAATTTTTTTTAGAATTACACAATCCCCAGAAATAGCGAGTTTCGGTATATTAAACAGCAATACACGTTTCTTTCCAGTAAAACATCACGTGTTTGAATTCATGAAAAAATATTAATAAGGGGGTGTTAAACAATATCTGTCACATTAGCTGACACCAAAAAACCAGGGTACGTACACGACATTTTCTGATTTATCTGCACCTGCAAACAGGGCTACCCTCAAATCCACGTGTTTTCAATGTCTTTATAAACATCACAAAAGCACCCCAGGAAGTAGCCTCCTATGCCCTGGAGAAATAGTTCCTGTCAAAAAACTTTATTTATTTATAGAGTAGATAAAATTTCCTAGGCACAGGTACCAGAGTTGTCAAACTGGCCTGGAAGGAAATTAAAAAAACTCTCAAAAGAAAGGAAAATCGGCTTTATATGTATGGACCTACAATTGACTAAGTTCATTTTGATTGGTCAATTACCGGTGTGGTACCCCTAGTCGCCTTGAACCCAGTCCTGTCTTTCTGAAGAAAACCAACTCCGAGCCCGATGTAAAAATCTTAGTAGAGAAATGAGAATTTGAATGTTGCTGCCTTATTATGTTCCCCAAACGAAGTTTGGGAACATATTGTTTTTACTCTGTTTCTTATTATGTTCCCCAAACGAAGTTGGGGAACATATTGTTTTTACTCTGTTTCTTATTATTATTATTTTTCTTCTCGGGAAAATTTTGTCCGCGAATGATCTTGTAAAGTACACATCCGATTAAGGGGAAACCTTTTTAGGGTAAGTAGGCATGTTATGTAGATTTGCGGAACGAAGGTCATTTTGCGCGCACGTGCTTACAAGAGCGCGCACGTGCAACACGTGAAATGACCAATATACTTGAAATTAACGTAACTTTTACATTTTTCGATGTAATGCTTTGATATTTAGAATATATAGACATATAATAAATGTAGATAAGATGACATTGTCAACATGCCATTTTGTATGCACGTGCTTGCAAGAGCGCGCACGAACAACACGTGAAATGACCGATTTAATTGATATAGGCGTAAATTTTTACCTTTTGGATGAAATGCTTTGAAACTCGTAATATAAGGATATAGTAGTAGCATAGACAATATGACATGGTCAAAATAGCAAGATCTCACGCGCATGCACGTGCGCTTCGCTCTGATTGGCTGAAACTAAAGTCTCAATATCTTTCTTGTTTTTTGATGAAATCCTTTGAAATTTTGAACATAGCCTTGCATTAGGATATCCTACAACATAATATATAACAATTTTCATGAAAACACGTGCATGCACGTGTGCTGCAATCTGATTGGCTGAAACTTTAAATAGCTATAACTCCCTTAGTTTTCAACCAAACAGGATGAGATTTGGAACATAGATATATATAATGGACTTCTACAAGACGGTATGATCATCATGCACATCCATACACGTGCATGAACGTACGCTACAATCTGATTGGCTGAAACTTTAATAAGCTATAACTCCCTTGGTTTTCAATCAAACGGAGTGGGATTTAGAACATAGATAGATGTAATGAACTTCCACAAGTAGGTATGTCACCATGCTCATGTATGCACGTGCGTGAACGTACGCTACAATCTGATTGGCTGAAACTTTAATCAGCTATAACTCCCTTGGTTTTCAACCAAACGGAGTGGGATTCAGAACATAGATAGATGTAATGAACTTCCACAAGTAGGTATGTCACCATGCTCATGTATGCACGTGCGTGCACGTGAAATGAGTAATATCAAAAATACACTTGAATTAGCGTATTTTTTAATACTTCTGGATTAAATATTTTAATATTTAGTATAATAAAATATATAGATTGTGTAGATAAGATGATATGGTCATTACGCACATGCATTCACATGCGCACGCGTGCAATGCTAAAATTTGAATGAACTTGGTATCCTTCTGGGTAAACGTTGTTAAAGTCTCAAATGCATAAAGTTTGTCTTATTTAATGAAGCTTATAGGGAATATGGCACCAAAAGGGAGATGGGGAGCGTTTGGGGAACATCTGTAACGGTCCCCGTTACAATTAGCACTAGTTATTATTATGTTCCCCAAACGAAGTTGGGGAACATATTGTTTTTACTCTGTTTCTTATTATTATTATTTTTCTTCTTCCTGGGCACTTTTTTGTCTGCGAATGATCTCGTAAACTACACATCCAACTAAGGTGAAATGTTTTTAGGGTCAGTAGACACGTTATGTAGATTTGCGGAACAAAGGTCATTTTGCGCGCACGTGCTTGCAAGAGCGCGCACGTGCAACACGTGAATGACCAATATAATGTATATTGCCGTAACTTTTCTATTTTTTGATGAAACGTTTTGAAACTCATAATGTAAGGATGTATTCGTAGTATAAACAAGATGACGTGGCTAATATGGCAGGATCTCATGCGCATGCACGTGCGCTACGCTCTGATTGGCTGAAACTAAAGTCTCAATATCTTTCTTGTTTTTTGACGAAATCCTTTGAAATTTTGAACATAGCCATGCATTAGGATATCCTACAAAATGACTTATAGCAATTATCATGAAATCACGTGCATGCACGTGCGCTGCAATATGATTGGCTGAAATTTTAAATAGCTATATCTCCCTTGGTTTTCAACCAAACAGGATGGGATTTGGAACATAGATATATATAATGGACTTCTACAAGAAGGTATGGTCACCATGCACATGCATGCACGTGCGTTTACTAATGCTGCAATCTGATTGGCTGAAACTTTAAACAGCTATAACTCCCTTGGTTTTCAACCAAACAGGATGGGATTTGGAACATAGATATATATAATGGACTTCTACAAGAAGGTATGGTCACCATGCACATGCATGCACGTGCGTGTACTTATGCTGCAATCTGATTGGATGAAACTTTAAACAGCTATAACTCCCTTGGTTTTCAATCAAACAGGTTGGGCTTTGGAACAAAGATATATATAATGGACTTCTATAAGGAGGTATGGTCACCCTGCACATACATACACGTGCGTGTACGTGCGCTACAATCTGATTGGCTGAAACTTTAAACAGCTATAACTCCCTTGGTTTTCAACCAAACGGGGTGGGATTTAGAACATAGATAGATCTAATGGACTTCTACAAGAAGGTATGGTCACCATGCTGATGTATGCACGTGCGTGCACGTGAAATGGGTAAAATCAAAATACACTTGAATGAGCGTTTTTTTATATACTTTTGGATTAAATACTTTAATATTTAGCATATTAAAATATATAGATTGTGTAGACAATATCATATGGTCATTACGCACATGCATTCACATTCGCAAGTGTGCAATGATAAAATTTGAATGAACATGATACGCTTCTGGGTAAACGTTGTTAAAGTCTCAAATGCATAGAGTTTGTCTTATTTAATTACGCTTACAGGGAATATGACTATAAAAGGGAGTTGGGGAGTGTTTGGGGAACATCTGTAACGGTCCCCGTTACAATTAGCACTAGTTAAGGTCTTCCGTCTTCACGGAAGACCTTATAGTGATTCTATTGTTTCTTATTATTATTCTTTTTTTTTAGACAAAATTTTGTGCAGGCGATTTCTCGTAAACTATTCGGTGGATTTCAATGAAAATTTCAGGAATAATAGGTCATTATATGAATTTTATATAAAATTCCGTTTGTTGGAAAATTCGCTACCAGTGCCAAGTTATGGGCAATTTCCTGATTTTAAAATACAATTTTGTCTTCGAATGTTCTCGAAAACGGCTCACGATATTAACTGGAGACTTGTTATAGATGATGGACCATGAGTTATAGATGTGCAATTTTGCCTTCGTTTGCGTCGTCGGTACTTCCGGTCGCTACAGGAAGTGAATTCAAAATATGCCCTTTTTCAACTTTTTTTGTTTTTCAATATTTTTCTTTGATATAATTAATGGTAATTAAGATCCTACTGGAAAGGCAAAATATATAATTTATTTAAGAATTGATCAATCCACACACTAGATATTCGCATTTAAAAATCTGAAGCGTGTCCAAGATGGCGGCGGTCTCCGTAAACTCCGCCATTAAGCAAGTTGGGTTCTAGAAGGTCAGCTGAGCGTTTAGATGAACGAAACTTCTACCATAAAGATTTATGAAATGTGAAGGATTCTTTAGATTGCTACATCGCAATTACGTTGCATTGAGTATTGTTTTAATATGAGGTTTTCTCAAACTTCTATTGAAATTGCTTTTGTCTGCATCTCATAGTAGAATACAACATGACTACAAGTGGATATACGATGACTACAGTCTTTTGTTTTGCACCAGGGAAAACTTATCCTAAACCATGATTATAAGTAATAGCTTTTCAAGAAACTTGCCTGACTTGATATTCACTATGTTTCTAAAGTATTACTTGACTTCTGTTTATTTTACCTCGCACCCTTATGACATATTAAATGAATAGAAAAGACAAAAATAAGAAAAACATTTTTATAAAGATTGCTTATTAAAGGTTATATAAATATTCTTGTAACAAATGCAAGTTATTGAACATAAAGAGTATCAGATTCCTTGACCGCTGGAGGGCGAGTGATTTTTTTTTCAGTGAAACATTCCAGTCTTTTCATGAACGTGTAACTCATCTCCACTTTGGGGGTAAACAGGATACAAAATTCATGGAAAATCTTACCGAATTCACAGCTTTAGTTTTACTTGTCCGTATACTATATTATATTTGTATAATGTGATAAATATACTTTCTAACGCTCGAAATTCCGGTTATAAGAACATACATTTCTAATTTTCATTGAAGCTATCAGATCCATTAAATAGATCAAACATTTCAAAAGAATAGCGTTAAGAACTACTTGTGACGTTTGGCACGAAACAATGTATCATGACCAATCTTAAGTAGTAGACAAATGGCGACAATAGTGCAGAAATATATAACATTGGCATGCCTGTATATGGAGTTGCATGGAATTAAAAGTTGAATACATATCGAATAAAGGAAAGAAAACAGTATCATTTGTTCATCACTAATAGATTTTATATCCAAAAAATTACTGTTAAAACTCAAGTAACAAACTCCGATGTGATCATCTTGAGCAAGTTTGGCGCGAAGATTTACTCGTGGCGTTTGACGCAAAATTATGAATAGTGACCGCCTTTCATTATTCTAAGACAGATGTACCATTTCAAAAGTATATACAAGTAGATTTAGAGATGTGGTCCCAATAGCGTAACAGTAAGCGCTTTGTATTTTCATGCTGGCGACCCGGCTTTAATCCCCTTTTTCCATAAAACGTTTTATCACTTTTTCAGCTCGATTTTGCAGGGTTTTTTTTTTCAGAATCGGACGGAAGACCTCTCGTTGCTCGCAACGAGTTTCTTTTCTAGTTATTATTATTTTTCTTCTCGGGAAAATTTTGTCCGCGAATGATCTTGTAAAGTACACATCCGATTAAGGGGAAACCTTTTTAGGGTAAGTATGCATGTTATGTAGATTTGCGGAATCAAGGTCATTTTGCGCGCACGTGCTTGCAAGAGCGCGCACGTGCAAAACTTAAAATGACCAATATATAATGGATATAACCGTAACTTTTCTAATTTTAGACGAAATGTTTTGAAACTCATAATGTAAGGATATATGAGTAGTATGCACAAGATAACATGGTCAAAATAGCAAGATCGCACGTGCAAGCACGTGCGCTTCGCTCTGATTGGCTGAAACTAAAGTCTCAATATCTTTCTTGTTTTTTGATAAAATCATTTGAAATTTTGAATATAGTCATACATGAGGGAGATTTACAGAACGTAATAAAAGAAATATCATGAAAGCATGTGCATGCACGTGTGCTTGCAAGAGCTCGCACGTGCAACACGAGAAATGTCCAATTTAATTGATACAGACGTAACTATTTAAATTATTGATGATATGCTTTAAAACTCATATTAAAAGTATATATTAGAAGCATAGACAAGATGACATGGTCAAAAAAACAAGATCTCACGCGCATGCACATGCGCTTCGCTCTGATTGGCTGAAACTAAAGTCTCAATATCTTTCTTGTTTTTTGACGAAATCCTTTGAAATTTTAAATATAGGCATGTATTAGGATAGCCTACAATAAGATATATAGTAATTATCATGAAAACGCGTGCATGCACGTGCGCTGCAATCTGATTGGCTTATGCTTTAAATAGCTATAACTCCCTTGGTTTTCAACCAAACAGGATGGGATTTGGAATATAGATAGATATAATGGATTCTACAAGAAGACATGGTCACCATGCACATGCATACACGTGCATGTACGTGCGCTGCAATCTGACTGGCTGAAATTTTGAACAGCTATAACTCCCTTGGTTTTCAACTAAACGGGGTGGGATTTAGAACATAGATAGATGTAATAGACTTCTACAAGAAAGTATGGTCGCCATGCTCATGTGAGCACGTGCGTGCACGTGAAATGAGTAAAATCAAAAATACACTTGAATTAGCGTATTTTTTAATACTTTTGGATTAAATACTTTGATATTTAGTATATGAAAATCTATAGATTGTGAAGACAAGATTATATGGTCATTACGCACGTGCATTCACATGCGCACGCAGTCAATGCTAAAACTCGAATGAAATTGGTACACTTCTGGGTAAACGTTGTTAAAGTCTCAAATGCATAGAGTTTGTCTTATTTAATGAAGCTTATAGGGAATATGGCACCAAAAGGGAGTTGGGGAGCGTTTGGGGAACATCTGTAACGGTCCCCGTTACAATTAGCACTAGTTATTATTATTCTTATTATTTTTCTTCCTGGGAAAATTTTGTCCGCGAGTGATCTTGTGAACTACACATCAGACTAAGGTGAAATGTTTATAGGGTCAGTAGACATGTAATGTAGATTTGCGGAACGAAGGTCATTTTGCGCGCACGTGCTTGCAAGAGCGCGCACGTGCAACATGATAAATGACAGATTTAATTGATATAGATGTAACTTTTTAAATTTTTGATGAAATGCTTTAGAACTCATAATAAAAGGATATATTAGTAGCATAGACAATATGACATGGTCAAAATAGCAAGATCTCACGCGCATGCACGTGCGCTGCACTCTGATTGGCTGAAACAAAAATCTCAATATCTTTTCTGTTCTTTGACAAAATGCTTTGAAATTTTGAACATAGCCATGCATTAGGATATCCTACAATATGATATATAGCAATTATCACGAAAACACGTGCATGCACGTGCGCTGCAATTTGATTGGCTTAAACTTTAAATAGCTATAACTCATATGGTTTTCAACCAAAGAGGATGGAATTTGAAACATAGATAGATATAATGAACTACTACAAGAAGGTATGGTCACCCTGCACATGGATACACGTGCGTGTACGTGCGCTGCAATCTGATTGGCTGAAACTTTAAACAGCTATAACTCCCTTGGTTTTCAACCAAACAGGTTGGGATTTGGAACATAGATAGATATAATGGACTACTACAAGAAGGTATGGTCACCCTGCACATGCATACAGTGCGTGTACGTGCGCTGCAATCTGATTGGCTGAAACTTTTAACAGGTATAACGCCCTTGGTTTTCAACCATACGGGGTGGGATTTATAACATAGATAGATGTAATGGACTTCTACAAGAAGGTATTGTCATCGTGCTCATGTATGCACGTGCGTGCACGTGAAATGAACAAAATCAGAAATACACTTGAATGAGCGTATTTTTTATTACTTTTGGATTAAATACTTTAATTTTTAGTATATTAAAATATATGGATTGTGTAGACAAAATGATATGGTCATTACGCACAGGTATTTGCATGCGCACGCGGGCAATCCTAAAATTTGAATGAACTTCGTACACTTCCGGGTAAATGTTGTTATAGTCTCAAATACATAGAGTTTGTCTTATTTAATGAAGCTTACAGGTAAAAGGCACAAAAAGAGAGTTGGGGAGCGTTTGGGGAACATCTGTAACGGTCCCCGTTACAATTAGCACTAGTTATTATTCTTTTTTCTTCTTATTTCTTCTCCGGACTTTTTTGTCCGCGAGTGTTCTCAGAAACTGTTCACCCAATTGAGCTAAAACCTTTTTAGGGTTAATAGGTGTGTAGTGTAGGTGTGCGGAACGAAGGTCATTTTGCGCGCATACGCCTGCACGTGCGTGCGCGTGAAGTGAGTGAAATGACTGATATACTTAATATAGTTATAACTTTTACATTTTTTGATGAAATGATTTGAAACTCATTATATAAAGATATACTAATAGTGTAGATAATGTGACACTGTCAAATTAGCACGAACTCACGCGCATGCACGTGCGCTTCGCTCTGATTGGCTGAAACAAAAATCTCAATATCTTTTCTGTTTTTCGAGGAAATGCTTTGAAATTTAAAACATAGCCATACTTTAGGATGCCCTATAATATGATTTATAATAATTGTCATGAAAGCACGTGCATGCACGTGCGCTTCAATCTGATTTGCTTAAACTTTAAATGGCTATAACTCCCTTGTTTTTCAAACAAACAGCACGGGATTTAGATCATAGACGGACATTATAGACTCCTAGAAGAAGATATTGTCATCATGAACATGCTTGCACGTGCATGAAAGTGTGCTTCGCTCTAATTGGCTGAAACAATATTCTCAATATCTTTTTTGTTTTTTGACGAAATGCTTTGAAATTTAAAACATAGGCATGCTTTAGGATATCCTACGATATTATATATAATAATTTTCATAAAATCACGCGCATGCACGTGCGCTGCAATCTGATTGGCTTAAATTATTCATGGCTATAACTCCCTTGGTTTTCAACAAAACAGGACGGGATTCAGAACATAGATAGACATAATGGACTCCTACAAGAAGGTATGGTCATTATGCACATACATACACGTGCGTGCACGTGAAATGAGTAAAATTACAAATACACCAGATTAAACATATTTTTGGATTAAATGCTGTAATATTTAGTATATTAAAATATATAAATCATGTAGACAAAATGATATGGTCATTAGCACATGCATTCAAATGCGCATGCGTGCAAAGCTGAAACTGAATACTTTTGGATTTAACTTTGTTAATGTCTAAAATGTATCGCGTATGTCTTATTTAATGTAACTTTCTGAGAATATGGAACAAAAGGGAGTTGGGGGGAGCGTTTGGGGAACATCTGTAACGGTTCCCGTTACAATTAGCCCTAGTTATTTTTCTTCTTCCTGGGAAAATTTTGTCCACGAGTGATCTTGTAAACTATACATCCGACTTCGGTGAAATCTTTTTAGGGTTAGTAGGCATGTTATGTAGAGTTGCCGAACGAAGGTCATTTTGCGCGCACGTGCTTGCAAGAGCGCGCACGTGCAACACGTAAAATGACCAATATAATGAATATTGTCGTAACTTTTCTATTTGTTGATGAAATTTTTGGAAACTCTTAATGTAATGATACATTAGTAGTATAGACAAGATAGCATGTTCAAAATAGCAAGATCTCACGCGCATGCACGTGCGCTTTGCTCTGATTGGCTGAAACTAAAGTGTCAATATCTTTCTTGTTTCTCGTCATAATCCACTGAAATTTTGAACATAGTTTTACATTATGAAGATCTACAGCATGATATATAAGAATTTTCATAAAAGCATGCGCATGTGCGCGTGCTGCAATCTGATTGGCTGAAACTTTAAATGGCTATATCTCCTTTGTTTTTCGGAGAAATTCTTTGAAACTTAAAATATAGTCATGAATTAGGATATCCTACAATATGATATAGAAAAAAATTCATGAAATCACGCGCATGCACGTGTGCTGCAATCTGATTGGCTGAAACTTTAAATGGCTATATCTCCTTTGTTTTTTGACGAAATTCTTTGAAACTTAAAATATAGTCATGAATTAGGATATCCTACAATATGATATAGAAAAAAATTCATGAAATCACGCGCATGCACGTGTGCTGCAATCTGATTGGCTAAAACTTGAAATGGCTATAATTCCCTTGTTCTTCAACCAAACAGGATGGGATTTAGAACATAAATAGATGTAAGGGACTCCTACAAGAAGGTATGGTCATCATGCACGTGCACGCACGTGCGTGCATTTGGAACGAGTGAAATTAAAAATACATTTGAATGAGTGATTTTTATTACTTTTGGACTGAATGCTTTAATATACAGTATATTAAAATATATAGATAGGCTTAGTGTAGACAAGATGATATGGTCATAACGCACATGCATTCACATGTTCTTGGGTGCAATGCTAAAATTTGAATATAATTGGTATCCTTCTGGGAAAACGTTGTTAAAGTCAAAAATGCACAGAGTTTGTCTTATTTAATGAGGCTTACAGGGAATATGGCACATAAAGGGAGTTGGGGAGCGTTTGGGGAACATCTGTAACGGTTCCCGTTACAATTAGCACTAGTTGGTGATGTTGTACTTTGCCTTAAATTCTTGGTATATATACCACTCAAACAACCGTCCAAATACATTTGTGTACGAAGACAAAGTCGAAAAAACCATTATTACATGGAAAATTACTAGGCTTTTTTAAAATCTCATTACGGAATTATTTATTAAAAGACATATCTCACTATATGATTTGAAAATAGGTTTTCACAAATCCAACTTCGTCCAAGAAATTAATTAGGACCCAAAACTCTGAAATAATCATTGCAGTACTAGTATTTTATTTAATTTTTGGAAAATAATTCATCAAACATAATTGTATGTAAAGAGAATTAAGAGTATTTCAGTGACTTTATAGTACATACTTCCTTTAAGGCCCGTCTCATAAGTGGTACACAGAAGCATTGTATTTATGTGGAAAATGTGATCTAATATTATTATCATATAATCGCACATGCGTTTGTGCTTGCTGGTAGCTATAAATTAAGTTCCGATGTAAAATTACTATTCCCAAAAAGTGGGGGATTCCGTAGTTTGTGATCAAAATGTTCACACATACAAAAGGAAACGAAATCATATTATATAGTTCCTTAACAAGGAAGCATTTCCTACGAAATTCATCTCCCGAACACCAATCACATTATATCTGCACAGGATGCTACTATGGCATGTCATAGGCTGCAATATTCGATCTTTTTCATTTATACATGTATTTTAATTTTAATTACTAGTATTTTTATTTGTATTCTAAAATTTTCTATTTGCATTGTAAATTTTTCCATTTGTATTGTATTATTTTTATTTGTATTCTATATTTTCTATTTGTATTTTGTGACATGACCCGGCGAGTTTTCCTTTGAAGTCAAGCATACTGTAACTGCGATACAGAACACTTTTTGTGGGCGTTTCTTATGCAAATGAGCAGAAACTGTACTGTATCTGAAAAATATCAACGATACAGTACGGTTTATTTTTAGCGATGACGGAAAGCTGTATCCGTATACAGACATACCAATCGTTCAATTCGCCATAGAATTGTTAGTATTTACTCAAAAATTGAGGTGAATTAAAAATAAAATTTTACAACGTAAAGATATTTATGTCGGATTCAAAAATTTTAGAAAGGAGGGAGTGGGGCAGTTCACAAATTATTATTTGAACCCCCCCCCCCAAAAAAAAAAAAAAAAACGGAAAATCGTATTCCGTGGGGGTAGATTTATAATCAACCAACACCTATGTGCGTCATTTGGTTACTTGTTGATGAATTAAAAACCGTATGTATACAAGTTTAGAAAAAAATTTAAGAAAGCGAAAGAGAAAAAAACTCATAGGTGGGATGGGGGCACCAGTGAGTGTTGTATCCCCGTTTGGTTACTCTACATTTTAATGAAAACGTGAAGTAAAATACCCCCCCCCCCTTTCCTTTCATCTGCTTATTTCAATTTTGTATATGACGACCGGTGGAGGACATTGTCGGACATTTCTCTCAGAATCTACGATCTCCCGAAGCATTTTTGTTTGAAAAATATTCCCACATGATTCTTATATATCAAAATGTTTTGCATTAAATCGTAGCTTACACTGAAAAAAAATGTCATCAAAAGGTCAGCAAGAGCTGCATAGAGAAAAAAACCCTGCGCAATCAAATCTAAATAAAATTTTTGGAAAACAAATTAATTTATGCATCTCTTAAATAATTTTTAAAATGATAGATACCTGCACGTCCATCTCGCTCGGCATTTCAGTTGAAAATGCTTAGAATGGGATACTAAATCAATTTTCTGCAAAATCATTTGATTGGCTGGGATACGCATGTAAATTAGTGAGGTCCTTAGAAAGGTCATGTCACAACTCGTTTCTTACTGTATCAGAGATACAGGGCGGGTCCCGGCTCGAGCTATCGCTCTCGCCTCAAGCCTTAAGTTTATTACAGATTACCATTATGCACCTCATATTTCACTTTTTGATCTGACACGTATGGGTTTAGCGAAATATGGACTTTGCCATCATAACCATATGGGAGGCAGGGGGTATCATTTAGTGAGTTCATTGCTCATAATACATGTACGTCTAGTTTCTCTTTCAATTTGGGCGTTTGGGTTAATTTCCTGTCCAAAGTAAAATTATTATTCAATTCATGAAGTTTCGACATCCCGCCTGAAAAAAATCCTTGATCTGTCCTAAGGCATAATAAATGGTACAGCACAAAGTGCGTAGGATTTTATACCTATCATTGCCCCAACGGGTGGTTACAGAGAGAGAGAGAGAGAGAGTTCAATATACAAAAGAATAAATAATAATTATCCGTATTCAACCAGTGTCAAGTATCCCTACCCTAGCTTTTAAAATTATCTCCCAAATTCACCTACAGAAATTATTTATATATATATAAAAAAAAAATACCTAGACTATCAGGCAGGGATACTGAAATCTCGAAATACTTCCTGTAACAACATAATTATAAAACAGTTACATTCCTCAAAATGCACATACTTAGTGGTCGGAGTGACACATTTAAAAAAAAATCTCAAAACTGAATTCGGCAGAAATGTCTGTCTTCCAAGAATATTTAAATAACGGTCATGTCAATTATTTTTGTATGCCCCCCCCCCCCCCCGGCCAAAAAATCAAATGCCTAAATATCAATCTGAACAGGGGATGGCCTTTCTCCGTGTGTGTATGTGTTAAAGAATGCATAGATGTACACATAAAAATTTGTATTCTGGTTAATTGCTTTTAAGATTTGAAGTAAATTATAGCCGTACATCAAATTACTTTGTTTAGATTTGAGATTAGTACTAAAATAATCAGTTATAATTGACAAATGAATTTTGCCACGCAAACCAACTGCAGACTATATACATGACTTTGTCTAGAATGTATATTAGAACTACATGTAGATAAACAATTCACAATTATAGCTTATGAACATCAGTTATAATACCCCCCCCCCTCCCCTTTCAGCCGCGCAAATACCAAATAACTTCTCTTTCCACTTTTGATATTTTCCCTGACCAAAATCTGATCAGCACGGACTAAGTGTATCGTCGTGCTAGTGTGTACGGAGTAATGACAGTGTGTTTACTATTGAGCTTTTATGGAGTTTATTTCTTTTTTGTGATGCATATTTCAATAAATGGAATTCAGGGTGTATTTCACTTGACTTGTGCACATTTTCGAACCGATGCAGTAACCTTGTTACCAGGTATGGGTACGTTTACAGCGTTCGAGGCGTTTTCTCGATATGCACCAATTGCATAGGGGCTGCAAATCAAAGACGTTGGTTGTTTTGTTCCATTCAAATGATATAATTTCAAAATGTGTTTGCAAATTTTACTGCTTTTCATTTCAAGTATATTCTGCATAAATTGGAACACTGTAAGAATACGTACTCATGCATCTAAATTTCTCTTCCAAACTTGCATTTTTTTTCTTTTGATTCAAATCAATAATCAATCAAAAATATGATTATTATGTTGTTTATTTTGTTTTTGAAATGTCTTGATCACCTCATGTGTTCTCATATGCTTTACCATCGGAGATGTGCACAAGTCGATACCCAATCCAAAAAATCATTCAAGTGTAACGAGCGCATTGGGGTATACATCGTTACAATGAGACAAGGTATCTGAAAGAAATATGGCGGAATACGGCTATAGTTGGTATGAAACAAGTCGTACATAGATGAAAATGTTGCGTATTTAAGAATTCATGTCAGCTTTAACCTGCCTCTCGAGAATGTTTCACTCATATGGAGCTGCCATCACTTGCCGCGCGGTGGAGAGTTACAAATTTTGTCCTATACTCGGCACTCGGGGCCGTTGAGCAGGAAGGGATCTTTTTCGTGTCAGCACCTTCTGCAACACGGGACCTCGGTTTATACGGTCTCATCAGAAGGACCGGTCTCCACGTCCCACAGCGGGATTCGAAGCGGCGACTCTATATAACAGCCGCTCTAACCACTGCGCCACGCGCGCGACTGTTATTTTTTTTGTCCTCCGCTTAAAAAGTGGGAGATATTGATTTGGGTCTGTCCGTCCGTCTGTCCGTCTTTCTGTCTGTCTATATTCTGTCTGTCTGTCTTTCGTTTCCACACGATATCTCGAGAACCCTTTGAGCTTTTGCAATGAAATTTTGCATAGCAACTCCCCATGGACTAAAGAAGAACCCAATGATTTTTAGGTCAAAAGGTAAAAGGTCAAGGTCATAAATTCGTAAATTCTGTCTGTTATAACACTTTTGTTTCCGCGCGATACCTCGAGAACCCTTTGGGCTTTCGCTATTAAATTTTACATAACAACTCCGAGTGGCCTAAGGAAGACCCCTATTGATTTCGAGGTCAAAAGGTCAAAGTTCAAGGTCTTAAATGTATACATTCTGTTTGTGTGTAACACTATCGGTTTCGGGCGATATTTCAAGAAGATTTTGAGCTTTTGCATTGAATTTTTATACCAAAACTCCCTAGGGCCTCTCTCATCCCTCTCAAAGTGTCCCACCCCATTTGTTTAATTAGTATTAAGTGTCGCTTGGCACTATTTTTAGTGCAGGGGCATATGGAGAATTATTATTATTATTATAATACAGGTTGTCGGCGGACTTTTCATTCTTATTACATCTTTTAGTTTAGAACTGTTTAATAAAGGCTAAATTAGACACCATGCATTGTGTAAAACTTTGTCAACAGCGAACGTAAATATATACATGTATGTGACCTAATGTTTGCATATAATTTGCGACAGCAGAAAACGGCTCCATGGTATAGTGGTATGTCTCTCTTTACATGCAAGAGGTCCCAGGTTAGATTCCCGGATGATCCATTTTCTTTCTTTCTTTTTTTTTTTTTTTCTTTTTTTTTTTTTGAAATACTTTTTTTCACTAAATGATAGTATTCAGCATCATGTGATATGAAAAAGATATGACGTCTGGCTTGTACAAACTCATAAAATCATCATTACAGTGTGATAAATATTCTATATAAAAAGAATCTTCTATACACATAATAAAGAATAAGCAATCAAATCTTTATATCCATATTGACAATTTTATTTGCTTTATTTGCTTCAATATACATGTATACATTTAATAATTTTACAAATTCAGTCAGGGGTGATCCGACACCCCCCCCCCCCTCCTACCGAACTGCGCATGGTCTTCTTTTTTCCCTGAGCGGGGGGCACAAATTCTCTGAATTAGCTTGTTTAAATACTAGTATATAAATGAAATCTTCAAAAGCTCTTTTAAAAATATAGATAAGAAAAAATAAGCTTATACACTGTAATATTCTTATATAAATATAAGAACGTTTATATTATGTACTGGTTCAGCAAATTTGTAGCTATCAATTCATTTTCGTTAGAAAAAAAATGATAATAATACAGGAAAAAAATAATAGAATAATTTTAATCTTTCGATCATGAAATCATTGATCACTTTCATGATTCCAAACCAAAGAAATATTTCAATCATTCAGTAAATTAAAGTATAGAGTGGTTGATACCTCCTTAGCCTAGGTAGAAATATTGAGTGCAATAAATGAAAGCAAATAATGTAGCATTTTGTGGCAATTAACGTCAGAACTGATTCCTATAATGAACTTGGAAATGAAATTAGCACTCTCAGTACTTTCCGTACCTTGATTCAATTTTCCAAACAAGGAAATGGACGTAAAAGTTGTGTCCCTTTTGTTCTGTTTAGAATATTTGATACGGTCGTTTTTATAAAATGTTTCAGATTAAATGATTAAATATCATAACAAGAAACAAAAAAATTAAAATAATTTACATGTGCGTTTATTTTATAGAAGAATTACTACTTTTTATTCCTTTAAAAAGATATTTGAAACCAAAATTAATGTTAATATTTCAAAATTTATATGTAGCATTAACATTTTTTTCAAATACCTCATGTGAACACTTGAGAGAAAATCTTCTTCTACTGGGTATTAAGTAGATAATTTATTGGACATAGGTTTCTCTGAGTGGAGGAATCTATATAATGAAAAAGATAACATAGTAGTACAGTATCGAGTTACAGTGTACTCGACGGAGAGCGTTAAAATTTATTTATCCATTGGATGCCTGATTTCAATGAAACGAAAATTTGAATCAACGATTCACATATGTTTCAAGTTGTTTGGTTCAGTGGTTCTTGAAAAGAATCGCAAAAAAATCAGAACATAAAAACCCCTTGCATATAAGAACAATCAAATCTTTGTCTGTTTTAAATTTAAATGGGTACTGTTGTTTCTAGATAGATAA